>NC_043766.1:30753160-30873160 GCF_902148845.1 Salarias fasciatus
GAGATAACTGAACCTATAACAAGAACCATGCAAAAGTACAATATCAGCACACCAGTTACTCCTACATGTAAAGGATAAAATCCAACCAGAAAACAGATGCAATGTCATAATACAAAGTACTGTTTTTCTCATGCAAGAAAACATATAGAGAACAAATATGAAGACAGTTCTACACTTGAGAAACTGAACATAAAAAGGGGTATGAGAAGGTGACTTCTAAATGACAGACAAGCGATGAAAGGGAAAGAAATCCATGAAAACCTGAAATCAGACATGAGACCACTTCAGAAGTGATAATCAGATCCTGGACCGGGGCAAGGCCAGTCATCCACACTGAAGAAAACTGCTTCGAGTGTTGGATCATGGAGGCTGTAGAAATTAAGTGAGGCCCAACGACCATGAACAAGGATGAGGGTGCAGACATGCCGTTTAACACGTGGAGTAGCAGTCGCCTGAAGAGATGAAAAAGACAATATTTACATGCTATTTTAAAAATATTTGTCTATTTCTAGAGTTCTGATTTTGTAATCTGCTAAATGTTTTCCATTAATAAAGATATGGACTTTAAGTTCCCACTTCAGTAGCAGGACTCTTATGACTTGAAACTATTGCTCAGGGTGTTTGAAAAATCAGGAATTTTATTTACACCAGGGTTCTTGCATGACACAAATTAATTATGACCTTAATTGGCAGTTGATATAATGAATTGTGTTTATATCACACAGCAAATGCATGAGCTTATTTATTTGTTATCATTTTTTGGGAGGCAAGAGTTTATTTGTGTTGTTTTTATCTGCATGTTTTATTCCATTGTATGGGCTTTCCGACATGTTTCTTATTATCTTTTTTGTGTGATTTTTAAATTGTAGTCATTTGACTTTTAATGTTTTCTACCTGGCAGGGCATTTACGTTGATTATCTACACCTGTGAATCACTTCCTGCTGACAGACTGGCCAATGGTGCTGGAGGGCTGGGCGGCCAACTACCAACCACCAATCAGGAGAACGGAACTCGGGGACACCAGAACAGAAGTGCAGTAGAGTGACAAACAGACCGGAACATCATGTGGGGGATGATTGATTCAGCAGGACAGACCAGGCCCAGTTGGGGCCTAACAGACAGAGGTGCCCCAGCAGAGGAGGCACTTGGCGTACGGAGTTGCCCGTGGCATGGAGGCGGCAGATAGAGGAGGCCCGGCAGACCAGCCAGTGAGGTGTAGACTGCGACCTGAAGTGTGGACCACATCCCAGCAGAAAATTACCCTTCTCTGGAGTGGCTGTCCTCCCCGAAGGCATCTCAGAATAGCTATTCTTCCGAGGACGGCCTCACCGTGGAGGAGGTGCTGCGGCCGGTGGAGGGCGGGGTGTTGGACTGAGATTTATTGGATCTTTTTATTTTGCATGTTTCTTTTTTTAGTTAATATTTTAATGAAGTAAATCAGTAAATGTTTCCTCTTGACTTTGTTTTTGACTCTCCTCACCCTAGATCCCAACAAACCTACAGCCATTAAGAGTCCCAGGGTCACTCCCTGAGTGTGTTGGTCTTTTGTCCTTTTTCAGATCCTCAAACATTTTTACACTTTTTTTTTTTTTCCCATTGAGATTGCATTAAATAGGTGGTCGACCTGCTGGTCGGATTGGCTCCAGGCTGCCCTCATGAAGTACAGTAACTCTGAGTCCCCTCGCATCCACTACATTTACATGCAGTGATTTCTGGAAGTTTTCATGTCTGCTCCTCATGAGCTTGAATCATGAGCATGCATTTTTGAGTTATTCACTCACACAGAAACTTTTCCAGATTGTGTTATGATATGTAGATGTTGTAGATTTGAATTCAAGTGGATGATCATTTCTTCTAATTTATTTACTATTTTTACCCATTTTGTCACAAATAATTGAACATCTGCACATCTTCATTTATGAGAGACTTTTTCATACCCACTCTCTAATGACATGTTGCCAATTCACATAATTGGTTCCAAAATGCTCTTCAAGCTGTTCTATTAGAGGCATTTACAGTTCTAACCTTTTTTCTGCTCTCCAAACAATTTTAAACATGCCTCACCGCCATCAAAATTAAGTTCACGTTCTATTGTGAATGAAAATGCATATAAGAGGATTTGAAATCATTGCTTCCTACTTTACTTTCATTTCTGTCATCTCAATCTTTATAGAATTGGGGTTTTCTCATGTCAAACAAACATTTTCTTTTCTTCTTTTGTACCAACAACTATTAAGGAATAATATTACCATTCGCTTGGAGTCAGGTTTATGTCCACTTGAATAATATAACTCCATAGTCACTCCAATCTGACCTTGTTTCTATCAACTCCACAGGGAAATATCTGTCTCTAGCTGTTGAGCGTCCCTCTGTATCCACCATCTACTGGCGAACCTCATGTCTGTGTTTATGTTGGCCGAATGGTGTTCATACAGGGGTGTTTCAAGAAGAAAAAACAAAACAAAAACAAATAAATAAAAAAGATAAACTGCTGCTGCTGTTCAATGTGCTGAAAAGAAAGGTGACTACAATCTGAAGACGTGATAATCAAGTTCATATAAATGCTGTGATATATTGACACTACCACCTTGTTCATGAGTACCAGGGCTCCTGGTATTGAGTTTTGATGATCAAGTTCTGTTTTTCATTCACCTGATCTGAGTTTGTACGTTTTGACCCCAACAGTGAAGGGAGGTGCTGGGCTCTCAACTGATCATCATCTGATGGCGAGTTAGATCAGAGTGCAAGCGAGACTGTGGGGTAAACCTGGAAAACACATTTGGAAACTGCTCGGCGAGAAGCTTGAACACAGCTACACGCCAATGGTCCGGCGGTGCATCAAGCCGAAGAAAGATATTTTTATGACCTGATTGGTGGAGGGGAAAACTGACTCAGCAGCAGACAGGCATCAGCAGGCTAACAGGGTCCCGGCACCTGCAGAAGCTCAATCTGCTGCATAATAATTATTTGAGGAAGCCACAGAGAGTGACTGTCAAACAGTTTGTACGGGACATGGGACGGTTAAAGAGGGGTCAGATGGGTTTTGCTCAAGCTGTGATTAGCTGTGGACACATTCTGACTGGGGATATTGTCATAAGGCGGTGGGAGCACCTTGACGAACCCTTGAAACAGGGGTTATGTTCGAAAGCTTTCAGGGTATCTGGGTCTGGCAGAAGTCTGTAAAGTGGCTGAAAAACTCCCTGATGGCAAAACCTCATGGGTAGAAGAGGCATGACCAGAACTGAAAGTAAAGTTTTTATTTGTTTTGCAACATTCATACTCAAGATGATTCAAAGTGATTCACAAAGTCAAAGAAATACATAAAATTACATTGGTTTAGGTTTAGTTGATTTCATTCATTGTAAAAATAATAATTGTTTGTTTGTTTGAATAAATGGAGTAGAAATAAGAATGAACTTATCTGCTCTGCCCCTTTATCTCATGTAATTATATTATTTGAACATTGAAAAGAAACAGCAAACAACAGCAAAAAAAATGTTCATTAAACACAGCGAACAAACAGCAGACAACTACAAAATAACTACAGTCTGAGCATCCTGCAGCCACGCTCACGCTTAACATTTTTATCATATCACAGTTGTTCATTGTATTTTAATAATAACCTGGATTTTATACATTTTTTTGATCTGGTGTGTGAGTTACATTCTTTTGATTCATTATCTAGGTTGGTCCGTATTGAAATGTAATTTTCCGTCACTTTGGTTTAAAATTTAAGGTCTGTGCAGACCTCTGTTCCCTTTATCTTAAAGTTACTTTCTCTTTTTGCAAATTTGCTCTGACTTTTTAGTGGATAAAGTTTTTTTTTTCTGAACTTTATACATGATTTGCGGAATATTATAATACACTACATTCTGACATTTCAATAATTTTAACTGGCTGAATAATTGATTTGTTGGATCATTGTATTTTTTTTTCAAGTTAATATTCTAATGGATCTTTTTTTGTAGCACAAATACTGACGGGATTGGTGGATTACATTAGAGTCACAGAAATAAAATGAGATTTTCTGAAAAAAAAAAGAGTATTTACAAGACAAAAATTAATTAAAACTGCAGAATAAACTTTAAAAATGATCTAATAAAAATGCATTTAGAAACTTTTTGCTTTTCTCATTTTGGTTTTTAACTTCTCAAATCGACAACAAATGTTACATACGTCCTGTCATAAGCGAACCCCGGATGTCTCACCATTCTGGGTACCTTCACACACAACCTTCGCATACCTTTCAATTACTGTGTTACTGATTTAAAGTTTCCCCAACAAGGACAAAGGAATTTATGTCAGACATAGACTTATGAGCTCCTGACGCTTCGCACTGCCACCGTCATGTGGACGAAGCTGGAAAAATGACGAATGGCCGACCTGTTGCAAAGATTAAAACCACCTGATTGTAATGATAGACTCAAGTCTAAACTTGAGCTTGATGATTTCAGAAAACATTTACAAGATTTAAGTGTGGTACAGGAAGAAAAAAAACAGAATCTTAAGGCGTTTGAGATTTTGACACCACCAGCATTTGGTTTTTTTGCCAGTGGTTCCCACTGGTTATTTAGAGCCAAGAACAATCAACATAGGAAGAGTTCAAGCAGGAGAAGCAGCAAGGTTAAGATTATAAGATGACCCACTTTGCCTGCTGCTGTAGATCATTGGAAGTTCATTGTTATTATTTATCTATGCATTTTTTTTCTCTCTTTTCGACATACACAAATTTAGATAACTTCAGGGCATGCAATGTATCCGACCCTGCTTGAGACCTTCGTACATCCGAAACAGAAGACTGCAAGGCACTGTTTTAAACTTAAGCAGGGGAAGCATGGGTGTGGAGACCGGCTGTGCATGTTGCTATTGATGTTGAGCTGTAGCAACCACAGTGTGCTCTTGTCTGACAGCCGGGCTCAGTCTTTTCAGACATATGTGACAAATCTGGCAAGGAAAGACATCCTCGATGAGAAAATGTCATGCTTCACAGAAAAAGCTACAAAGTGTTTGTCAAGCTCAGCTCCAACAGATCATTTTTTTGGCTGATGCTATTCTGTTTTTGCATCACTGCATTTTTACAGTGGCCACCAGTCTGTCACAGCAATTACTTTGAGTTAAATGAACATTAATGATTTAAGAATAAAAACAAATTAATTCTGGTTTGGGGTCAGCCCTCACTAGTTGCTGATTACTCCTCAAATTAAATCCAAACATGGTGAAGCTTCATTAATTGTGTAATTTTTTTTTCTGCTGCTGCTTTAGAACAAGTTTTGACTGTACTAACATTTCTATCTACGGGAACATGGAACTGCCACAGTGAAGATTTTTTTCTTTCTTTCTGAGCTGTAACTCATTATAACGGCATAGTTTTCTTGTTTTAACAAGACAATTTGTTGTTATAACGAGAGTTTCCTAATTACAATTGACAGATTCAAACTTCCGGACTCCATAACTCTTCAACAAAATGTCAACACACAAACAACACCTCTTTCCCATCGGTGCGAGGTGGACAATATGCTACAAGCTTATTTTAATCAAAAGTCGCTTCTTTCAAGCAGCAGAAATAACACCTGTCTTGATGTGCAGCTGTTCTTGTGCCAAGTTTTACCTGCAAGCTGAGATCTGCAGGGAAAGTCTGCAAACTGCAAAACTGCTGCAACAGCGAAGAATCGTAAGAAAAGAATATTGAATAACGTTTCTTGTATTCACTGCAGTGTCACAATATAACTCGTCTCCTGTTGATCACACTACACCACTCACTTGATAGAAAAAAATCCAGCTTGTTCATATCCTTTCAGTCGTGGCTGCTGAAGCGGTTTTACATTTTGTATACGGTTCCTGTACAATGACCACACAGCTGGTTGCACAACTCAAAAGAAAGCTACTTTTGTGTGAATTGTAGTTAGAAAACTCTGGTGAAAAAAGAAAACAGTGTCATTTACAGGTTAAATCTGTTTCATTACTGAGGTACAGAAACATATTTCTTTATTGTGGCACTTCTGTGTTTCCATAAATTTCAAAATGAGGCATACAACATTTATTCTTCATGCTGCTCTATATCGCAGTGTCAAGTTTGGCAGTGACTTGAAGGTCGTCCTGCATAAGAGACAGCAGCTGAAAACGCAGATGTAATGAAAAAGGACGCTTTCATCTTGTCACGTTAAAGGATCAAAGTTGGTTAATATAGAAAACTCAACACTAAGTCATAAACACACCACATAAAGCTGGGTTAATCGAGTTCAGGTGACGCTTTTTCAGTGGTTTTCAAACCTCTGAACTTTATTCTACAGTCAAGGCCTTGTGGACAATCAGGTATAATGGGACTGCAGAAAGTGGGTGGTAACCCACCAGCTGCCCCCCCCCCCCCCCCCCCCCCCCCCCCCCAGCCCCGCCACCCCTATTTACGAGCTATTTACGAGTTGGAGTCTACACCTGTAAGAACTCTAATGTACTTCAGGTCTTGGTTGATTTTAACACATTTTCATTTTCATTTACATGTGAATCCCTTGCCTACACTGAGGGTGTGTGGGGTTTCTTCCACACTGCCAGAACCAGTGCAACTGATCGGGAGTGCAGCATACTTAATTCCTCCACAGTTCAAAACCGTTTTTTAATGCTGCCTGGGAAGACCCAGGAGCAGTCATTAGGTTGTTGTTGTAAGGCAAATTACAGTGCGGCTTACTGATGAATCTCTCACTTTTCATGCAGTGATTATAACCACTAACAGGTGAAGTGAATAGCACTGTTTATTTCTTGTCATGGCACCTGTTAGTGGGCGGGACATAATCAGCATGAAACATTTTTCATCAGAGTGGGTGTGTTAGAAGCAGGAAAACTAAACCCCAAGTATATTATTAAAACAATTACTCATTTTGGAATAAATATTTCTGAGCACAATGTGATGGATTTCATTAAAATAATGAGAGCACTGCAAAAATCATCAATGCATCTGATTTTACCATTGATAGTTATGAGGTGCCTGGCAGGAATCTCTTAGAGAACAGTGAGCACTGTCAGATGCAGAAAACCCATTTCACCTGCTCGCAGCCACAATTTAATTTTTTTAATCGTGACCCAAAGTCTGTGACCACGGGTGAGGTTGGAGATGTGAACCAACAAGTATGGGAGAATTCTGCTTCACAGTCCATCTCACGCTTCACCTCAGTCCGGTACAGTGACACGGTCACAACAGCAGTCAGTTTGGACCTGTGGCTGATATTGAACTCGTGAATAAAACCGTAGAACTGAACAAGAGATAACTGTGAACTCAGATTCAGAGGTACTCATTCACATCCTACATGCTTGACACCTCACCACTTCATTGGTGGTGTGAGACACTGTCTGTCTGTATCTTCTTTGCATTTTCTTTTATTTATTTATTTATGTTAGTAGGTTCCCTCTAGCATGGTTGCAGACTTACATTGGAATGAGCTGCTCGGCCTGATGAGTGTCCAGTCAAACTATAGTGATGGAAGCAGCCTGATATGCGCTGTATCGCTCTGCCGTAAAGCCAGGATCTGACTGTTCTTTTCCTCAGTCAGAGTGTTTCTTTTCAACATTTTTGCATAGTCAATAATAACTTCTCCTGTCTGTTTACTTTTGGTGTAGCACTGGCAAAAAGTGTAAAGAGTAGTGAAAATTTGTACTCAAGTACATCAGTTTAATCAGTCTGAAGTCAACATTGAACTATTTCTCAATCAGATATGCTCAAGTCTGCGTTTATATTTTAGAGAGTCTATATTCAACAAATTGGACTTTTGAATTTGGACTTTGGGGGGGCAGAACATGAGTAAGGTCCTCCTGCATGTGTAACAATTGCAATCTCACGTCCCACTAAAAAAGTCAGCTAAACAAATGCAGCTCATGCAGAACTATGTTTTCCTTCTGATTCCTTGTGTACTGACCATTTTTCATTTTCTGTGACCTGTTTTTTTGATTACCCTTAGGATGCCTTTGCTCAGTTTGTTTGAAACCTGTTTAAATAAACCTGTTTGAACTTTCAAGTGTGACTCGTTATTTGGGTTCTGGCAGTGACTATAACGGAATTTTAGTGAATGTTTCAGTATTTACATGCAACAAGCTTACCAGTCTGCTGCAAGAAACTGATTCCAATGGATGTATGGATGCATATATATATATATATATATATATATATATATATATATATATATATATATATATATATATATATATATATATATATAAATACATTAATCATAAAAAAAAAGAAAAAAAACTAGGTGTATTCATCTGTGCCTGGTGGTTTTGATGTTTTGAGTTAGAATTTTAGAAACTGCTCTGACCTAAATGCTAATTTATGAGAGGTCCAGCTTCTCAAAAAACCCACATACTTTTAATTTGCTCTAGGTTTTGAAAACATTGTCTTGGGTTTCTTGTCTTAATAACTAAAAAAATCTGACATTGTGTTGTTTTTATATTTTATAAAAAGTGCAGTACACTACATTATCATATTCACAGAGCATGCAACTGCAATGCAAGGCACTCAGTCCATCCAGTGGGAGCAGTTAGGGGTTCAGTGTCTTGTCCAAGAACACTTCAACATATGGATGAGGGATGGAGAGTTGAACCAACAACCTCCTGATTGCAAGACAACTGCTGTAACCAACCAATCCACAGCCACCCAACTCCAAATGGAACAATATGATATATTTTAACTTCTCAACCACCTTCAACAACCATATTACGAAAACAACAAAATCAGCTCACTACGTCTGAAAAATATTGAAAAAAATAAAGATTTCTAGCCAAACAATATTCAGAGAAACTTGTTCCTGCATTTATTTTCAGTAAACTGGACTATTGTTACAGCATGTTTCCAGGTCTCAGCAAAAAAAATCAGTTTGACACCTGTCCCTCATCCAGAGTCCTCACCAACCCAGAGAGGGTGGAGCACATCGTGCCTGAGCATCAGTCTCTGTGCTGTGTGTCAAACCATCAACTGCAAAATCTGACTTTTGCTCTATGAAGCCTTGAATGGTCTTGGAACTGAATACATTTCAGATTTACTCGTGGAATGTGAAATATCCAGACCCCTGGGGTTCTTAGGAAGAGTTTTACCAAGAGTTTGAAGTGAAGCAGGTTTTAGTTCCCATATGCTGGTTACCTGTGGAAGAAACTTCCTGAGCACCTGAGGACTGCTGACACACTCCTTTCTTTTAAATCAGACTACAATTTGCTCTGAGCTCCCATTAAACAATATATTTGACTTATTTTATTACCTTTGTCTGAATAAAGCTTTCACTTTATTTATTCTGTATTTGACATTGTTCTCAATCCATTTCTTTAATGTCTTTTTTTTTAAATGATTCCTAATCGCTCAAGATTAAGATTCTTAATTGGCTTCACTGCATGCATTCTTTACTGTGCTGTGAACTGCCTTTTGTCTGAATAGTGATATACTGTATATGTTGTTTAACATCACCAGTTTTAGCCAGCAGGGCCCTGGTGAGAATGGCGGTTAGACGCTACCTAACTTATGAAATGGCTGCAGATTTTATAGAGATTTTACAGAGCACTCCAGCTGGGATTTTACCTGAACCATGTGATTTTATCGTCAACGATTTCAACAGTAAACTGAAGTCCACCCTGGACTCAGTAGCTCCACTTTTAACCCAAACAATAAAAGGACATCCCAAACCCCGGTGGAGAAAAAATGATAAAATCAACAAACTGAAAAGAAACAGGTCCAGTCTTTTACCCCACGAAGTTTTATCAGAGAACACAGCTGAACCGTTGTCCATGACTGAAGAAATACTGGAGAGCTTTGGCTGGTTGATGAAGGACTCTTGGTTGAGTATTCTCCCAAGTTAAACCAACAACCTGTCTTTTAGATCCCATTGCGACACCACTTTTAAAATTATTTCATGGAGGAACAGATTTTAAATATCTTGAATTGGTCTCTTCAGACAGGTGTCTTCCCCACTGCCTTTAAAACTGCGGTGGTGAGGCCCCTTCTGAAGAAGACCCGTTGGCCTAATATAGTTTAGAGGCTGCAATGTTATTTTGTGTGCTCTTACACTGAAGGATACAAACCGGAAGTTCTGCATTAAACGGCCTGGTGCCCAGTGTGAGCTTTAGCCGGTCAACGTTACCGATGTGTGGTGTGTTTTTCCTCCGCGAAATGTGCGTGTTTTCACGGTATTCCTGCCCTAAAGACGAGTCGACCAACAAGACCAATTTAGATACTAATGTTCTTAATAACTACAGACCTGTATCGAAGTTACCGTTTTTAAGTAAAGTTTTACAAAGACTGGTGTTTAACCAAGTCAATGACTTTTTAATCACAAATAACATTTTAGAAGGACATAAGTCCTGGTTTTAGAGTGAACCACAGTACCAAGACGGCATTTTAAAGATTTTAAAGGTCATCAGGTGGAATTTAGACAATAAAAAACTCACAGTGCTGGTTCTACTGGATCTGAGTGCCGCTTTCGACACAGTAGATCATCACAGTTTAATAAATAGACTGAGTCACCTGGTGGGCCTCTCTGGTACTGTTCTTAACTGGTTCAGTTCTTATCTCACAGATCCATGTTTTTATGGAAGTATGGATACATGTTCCTCAGGAACCCATGAAATTTGGTGTGGAGTATCCCACGGTTCAATTTTAGGTCCTATTCTTTCTCTCTACATGCTTCCTCTTGGGGACGTCATCAAGAGACACGGCATCAGTTTCCATGGTTACGCTGATGATACTCAGCTGTACGTCGCCGTGTCTCCTGATGACTCAGGGCCAATAGAAACCCTTTTAAACTGTATTTCAGACATCAAGTCATGGATGGCAGTGAATTTCCTACAGCTCAACCAGGAAAAGACTGAGGTTTGAGTTATCTGTCCCAAAGTGCAGAGAGAGAGAAACTTTTACCAAAACTACAAGAGTTTTAACCAGCACAATCACAGATTAGTTTTTATCATTTTAAGAATACAGCCAGAGTCTGCCTGTTTCTCTCGCAGGTCAGTACAGAGGTGCCAATGCATGCCTTTATGTCCTGTTGGTTAGATTATTGTAAGGCCTTGCTCTCTGGTCTTCCCAAAAATAATATTTCAAACCTACAATTATTATAAATTACTTGCTATTACTTTTATTTTATAATCTTATCTTATTTAATATGATCTTTGTACTATATCCTTTTAAGTTTTTATTGTGTAACTCCAGTGCTTTCTGAGGGAGGTCCTTCACACCGGGAGTTGGATCCATTTGACTGCGGGGGTTGCTGTGCGCTGGTCCTCTGGTCCCGGCTGGCCTGGGGGGCTCCACAACTTGGTGAGGGGGTTCCCTTGGTCTGGTGGGATCAGGGGTCGGGTGCTGGAGCCCCAGCACTCATGACCTTTGACTTCTCCCTGTGTGGACGGCCCCACTGGTGGTGTTTCCCATGATGCTCAGTGCCATGCCATGTCTCCTCTTTTGTATGAAACAAAATGGGAGTGTGCCTGTTTGTATGTGTGTGTGTGTGTGTGTGTGTGTGTGTGTGTGTGTGTGTGTGTGTGTGTGTGTGTGTGTGTGCGTGCGTGTGTGCGTGCGTGTGCATTTGCATGCATGCATAGGACCCTGATTGATGGTGTCATTTTGTTTTTATGACTGATTTTACCGTTTAGCATTTTGCGTTCTATTTTTATGAATATGAAATGTGCTCTATAATAAATGATTGATTGATTGATTGATTGATCTCTAGGTCAGAGTTTGAGAGAACACTGAATGCTGAATACTTTTCCATTTGCTGCTGCATTTCAGAAACTATTTTTTTCTGCACCATAGCTTTGACTTTTGTATTTGCATAGTTTGCTTTTCTTTTTATATTAATTTGTTTTTGAAGCTTTTTTTCCCCCTGTATTTCCTTGTTGTATTAACTTTTATAGTGATTATCCCACATTCATTACTGTTTATGTTTGTCAATATATGACAAAAAAAATAACAAATGAAAAATGAATTACTTTGTAGCCAAAATTCATGATACAAATTAAATTGCACTGAAATCTGATAAACAAAATATCAGGCATACATTCGGTACATTTTTTGAAAAAAAAAATCTGTCAATAAAAATGGCGATGACACATCCAAGATGCATGATTTATTCATCAATATTAAATACTTAACTTGAAACAAATTTATGACAAACATATATGGCACATGTATACAGGAAAATATCAACAACATATTATGTAAAACAATCACGCTGCTCTGTGATAATATTCACAGCACATTTTAAAAGTACAATAAGTAACATCACATCACATAACGCCTTCCCTACAGAGAATGTCCCACAGGTTGACAGTTTAGGAGAGGGCGAGTCTGGACATTTTAGGGATGTCAAAAACCACAGAATGATGCATTGTTCTTATAACCTTGGGAACTTATATAACTGACTTTGCAATCCTGAAGTAGTGATTGGCTAACACTGCCCACTTAACTTTGAAAGAAAATATATTGACCGAGACATTACTGATGGAAAAGAAATATTGATGAAAGGAAATAACAGGTGACAAATGGGAATATTTTAAATTAGGGATGTTCGATAACACTTTTTTTCAGACCGATACCAAGTACGAGTACTTCATCTTCAGTACTCACCGATACCGATACTCATACTGATATTTTTGATACATAAAATTTAAAGTAATGCATGACAGATCATTTTTGAAAAATTACTTTTATTTCTAAAAAAAAGGCAGCACAGCCGCCATGCTTAAATCTAAAATAATAGACTGAAAAATAAAACAAACAACTCATTGAGTTTTACACTTTTTTAAATGAAATTAAGTGAGTTTTAAGTTTTTTTTAAATGAACTGAAGTACAAGATGTAAACAAACAACTCTAAATTATACAATTTTTTTAAATGAACTTATTTTAACGTTTTATAAATGAACTAAAGTGCACGATAAAACAGTTTTCTCTGAGTTTTACACTTTACATGAACTAAAGTTTTTAAATGTACTCATTTTAATGATTTTTTTTATTAACTAAAGTCAAAAATAGAACAACCCTTGAGTTTTAAGAGTTGCTCTAGGAGTTGCTGGTGTTATTTGTACAGCTCTGGGATCGTGCTCTTCAGTTTCTCGGTCTTCTGCAGAGTTTGTCGTCGAGTTGGCTGCAGGAGTTTTCTTTTTTCCAGCACAACAGCATCAGCCTCTCGTCAGACTCTCGTCCACAAGCTTCGCCCTGAGGTGTTTCAACAAATTACTAGTGGTAAATGAGCAACATCGCGCACCTCCTGTAGCCATTTTAGCATTGCAGAGTTTGCATTCTGCAAAGCTTGACTCGTTTTCGCTGATATAAAAGAATTTCCACACCGGCGAAGTTTTGGTGAGACGAGCAGTCGTTCTGGATTCATTCCTGTTGTCTCTGCTCTGGATGTGACTCATGGAGAAGTCAACCCGCTGCAGTGCTCAGGCTCAGCGCCTGTCAGCGCCAACTCCCAGAGAGGAGCTTCTTCTTCTTTCATGTTTACCGGCAGCTTGCATCCCATTTGGTTGCACTACCGCCAACTGCTGGTGAGGACGCTTACCACACGTGGGGTTTTCTTGCCTTGAGTATCGGCGGCCGGTATCAGTAGCCTTCACGAGTACTCGATACTTTGAAATAAGGCCAGTATCGGCCCGATACCGATACCTGGTATCGGTACTCGCACATTCCTATTTTAAATTATTCTTACAGTAAATTTCTCACATATTGCACTTTTAAAGTGGAGCAAACTGATTCATTGGAACAGGGTACAGTTGAGTTTTGTGGCCTTTGTTATGGCACTCAAATCCCATAAACGTTTGAGTGTCACTGATGTTGGACACAATCCATGATCCTGATTAAATGATCAGTGAATTCAATGTCTGACCCTGGCCCCCTCGCTGTGATTTCTCTCCATTATAGGAACACCATGCTTCTTAAACTGATGAAAGAAAATTGGCAGTGAATAACATCCAGGTTGCAATTACCTTACTTGTAAAGCATTTAGCAAAAATATTGGGAACACATTTAAAGAAAGGGTTGGTCATTTGATATCCATTTTCTAAGTGATGTGTTTGGGTGGTTGCCAGCCACATTCATTTTATATACATTTGAAAAATGAACACCTTTTTCTCCATCAAGTAGATGTCATGACAGCAATATTACAATCCAGGAATCGACCTGCATCAATGGTGTGTGCCCAGCAATGCATGACAAAGTTGTGAAAAAAAACACTACAGGATGTTGCTGTCCTACTATCAAATGGCAAAAATAGAAACATAAGATGTACATTAGCAGCCGTATGTCTTTGTTTTCCAAATTTGTCAGTTGAATGATCATACAATATTAGCTAAATGAATCAATAGTTTTCTTCTAAATACGCACCATAATCTAGAGAATGCAAGCTTACCATGGCTGTAATTTGGCCATAGCAGTAAGTACCTTGAGCTGATCGTCTACAGTTTTTGCTATAAACTCCATCTTGTTTTTGAATGCAAAGTCCACTGAGACTGCTTTCTGCATGTGAGCAATAATGTCACTAATTTATTTTTCATGTTTAATTCATTACAAATGGCCTTCAGCTGTGAACAGTTTGTCCCGGCTGTGTGTGAACCATTGAAAGCTACATACGTCAACAAGCTGGGGTCTATTTCACCAAGCAGGTTTAAAGAAAACTCTGTGTTCAATAACCCGGAAATGAGGGAAACTCTGAGATTTCCATTTCACAAATGGAGAAAACTCAAACCAGAGACAGAGGAGTAACTCCAGCCTGTTCCACTGAGAGAGGTAACTTAAACAGTCGGTCAGTTACCGCAGTAACACACTCTGTGACTCTAACCTGGTCGGAAGCAGGTTTTTCTCAGTCAACTCTGAAGTTTCTCTCTGGCTCCGCCCCCTTTCAGCCACACACGCTGTTCCATTTCCTCATTCATTCAGTCAGTTGGTGAGTTTTTGTGTAGCTGTCAAAATTTCATGTCCTTTTATCAACGATCCTGTAGATGAAGGAGCGGCATTACTGCAGCGTGATTTGAATATTCGTCGGGAGATTATTCACAGACCGCGCATAGATGTTTTGGTGTTTCCGGACAGTTATCTTTTTGAATGGTACCGCTTCACGTCTAAATCCATACGCTACATTCACAATCTTATCCGTCCACACATTTGCAACACAACCAAACGTAGTTGCTCACTCACGTCCCAGCAGATATTGTGTTGCGCTGCGGTTCTTCGCAAATTGGAGTTTTTTATATAACACTGGAGATGCAGAGCACTTTGGAGTTTAAATCACCACCATCATCACCACCACAGCAAATAAAAGACATGACAAGGGGCGACAGTAGCTCAGTTGGTAGAGCAGGTCGTCTTATAATCAGAAGGTTGGCAGTTCGATCCCTGCTCCCGCAGGCGTAAAACTGTTGTTGTGTCCTTGGGCAAGACACTTCACCCACCTTACCTAAGTATGAAAGATGTGAGAGTGAATGGTTGGTGGTAGTCGGAGGGGCCGATGGCGCAGATTGGCAGCCTCGCTTCCGTCAGTCTGCCCCAGGGCAGCTGTGGCTCCAGTAGTAGCTTACCACCACCCAGTATGGAGAGAATGAATAATGCAATGTAAAGTGTCTTTGTGTGTCCAGAAAAGCGCTGTATAAAACCAATGCATTTTGTCTTCTTTGTTGGATTTGGGCTTTTTTTTTTTTTTTTCAGGTGAAAGATGCTCAATGGTGAGGTTGTTGAAAATGACTCCAACATTGCGGGTGTAACAGAAGGGAGTCAGAGTTCGAACGATGAAACAGAGATGGGGGATGGACTGGGAGATGGATTTGGGGATAATGCTCATGGGGTCAAATTTATTGCTGTTTAGTTGTAGATCGTTGTTTTGCATCCATTCTTCTGCTTTTGAGAGGCAGTTTCAGATGGAGGAGATTGTGGAAATGGATTTGGTGAGGATGTAGAATTGGACATCAACTGCGAGGCAGTGGAACTGAAGGTAATGATGGATGATGTTACTAAGGGGGAGGATGCAGATTATGGAGAGCAGGGGGGCAAGCACTGAACCTTGGGGAATACCTAGTGACAGAGGAGCGGTGGTGGAGGAGTGGTATTTATATGGATGAACTGTTGTCAGCTGATATTCTGACTTGGTGCTTTGAATAGATATTAGCCTGAAGATTGATCCATGTTCAACTGTTGTTCATAAATGATGTTCTCTCCTTTAAGTACTTTCCTGTGTTTCTTCCCTGTTTGTATCCCTGTGCTGTTGGGGCAATCTCTTTCTAAGTACCTGACAAACTCATCAACTGGCAGATTTCAATTGGCAAACTTGTGAAAAACACACTCAGTACTTTCTTTTCACATTTGGCTGTCATCACTCTAACTTACATTTAGTATTTTTGTGGCCTGTTTGAGAGCATCCATCTTATTATATTTGTTTCATGAGAAAATAGAAAAAAAAAAACAAGATGGATTTGTACCTGGCTTCTGAAATGTGTTCCAAGAATCGAGATGCTTTGTTCATTTCTTTGAACTCTTCCAACGTCGGAAAAGTGCCTTGTTAGATAACAAATAAAATCTGAATTTAGTGCTGCTTAAAAAGCCACAATACACATTATAACCGCTTGTTTTGTATGGGAATGCATAAAACCTGTTTGCTTATTACATTTTAAAAAGTGGGACCAAAGCAGAAGACTGCATGTGTGTCAGTTTACCACATTTAATTTATTGATATGCTGTATTTGTATGACGTTAGTACATTTTCATGCAATTGTAAAAGAACCAACATAATGAACAATTTGAGGTTTCATGTTGGAGTGCTATAAAGTCATCCAATCAAAAGAAACATCCGTCAACACAGTGACAGCATTAAAGAGGCATAAAATGGTTTTGAAGAACTTTTCTACACCTAAGAATGTACATTAATTTTGTTTTTGAAAAGCACAGTTTTGAAAAGCCTGTACATAGATGTTATGCTTAAGGTATAAACAACAACATTATTTAAACAATGGGATTAATGATTATATTTGATAACAAACTGCAGCTATTTGACACAATCACAATAAAAAGTTTTTCAAGTTTATTTTTCTTTTCTTTTTTAAATCAATTTTTTTGGCTTCTTTGTCTGGAATCACAAAAGATTTTGGTCTGTTTGCCTCTAAGCCTATACACAGAGCCGGCCCGGGCTTGTTAGGCACCCTAGACGAGACTAAGACAAGCACCCCGAGTGAGTGTGGGGGTGGGTGGGGCTGGGGTGGTGGTGGTTGTGGTGCAGTTCTAAAACGGTATGTGGAGCTTCAGGGCACCCACATGTACAGTCATCCCCCCCCCCCAACGCTGCACCCTAGACGACCGTCTAGTTCGCCTATGCCTAGAGCAAGCCCTGCCTATACATGTAAAAGTGCTGTCATAAATACACTTTATTCCCAAGGTAGCGCAATAATTCAAATTCCTAGTAATGCCCCTAATTTATTTGACACACGATTAACTTCTGACCCTCGTCTCACACCGTAACCTGGGAAAGTTAGAGATAGGCATACATGTGAGACTGTACACCTGCACACTCTTATACAGTAGGTGATGGTATGCACCTTAAAGCTGTTTTTGATCACCAATACAAAGAAAAGAAGAAGGAGAAGCAGTTTTGCAAAATCAGGCATAACACATCATGTGTGGCAGTGGGGCACCTTCACAAGATGGCCACCATACAGGCACGTCAGGTCCAATCCGCACCAGCGTGAATGCAGCTTCTACTTATGTGATGTCTGTGGTGACAACACGGATAAGGAGCAGAGAGGAATCATACGGCTCTGCCATTCTTTTCTTTTATGAACCCTCCAGGTAATTCTCTGCCATTACTGACCAAAAGGACTCGCTGGTTCAGGAGTCTGTTATTATAATACATGAGCTCAATCAGTTCGGGCTGAAAAATGTTTAGAAAACTGGAAATGTAGCTGGTTGGACACAACACTGTCAGAATATTACTAAATGATGTTCTATTCAGGTAAGAAAGCCCTTCAAGCCTTATTTTTTGAGCCTACAGAATGTTTGAGGTTATGTGGCGATTATTCTAGACCAGGGGTCACCAACCCTGTTCCTGGAGAGCCCCTATCCAGCATGTTTTAGTTCTCTCCCCGCTTCAACACACCTGAATCTATTTATTCTCTAATCACCAAGCAAAGAGCAAAGCCCAGTAACGAGCCTGTTGATGCCAGCAGGTGTGTTGAAACAGGGAAAGAATGAAAACATGCTGGATAGGGGCTCTCCAGGAACAGGGTTGGTGACCCCTGTTCTAGAAAGTATTTGATATTGTTCTGGATTGTGGCAAAAACAATAAACATGCATTTACATAAACCAAGCATATTTGTCCACTCCCATGCTGATGAGCATATTAAGAACTTGAAATTTTTCCCTTTAATGTAGATTTAGAGTAGATTTTTTTTTTTTTTTTTTTTTTTTTTGAAAAGTGCTATCAATCGTACAAATAATCACAATAAAATATTTTAATTGCTGACAGCCCTAATATATATTAGGGGTGTGACGACATCTTGCAAGATTAAATTGTGAAGGTATTTCCCATTTGGTGAAAAGCTGTCTCGAAGGCACAGGGCAGAAGCCTATCAGAGCCATGATCAGACCACTGTGAGACATCCAAGCTTCTATTTGAGCGGCGGGTTGCAGCAGCGGCAGAGCATGGGGGTGGTGGAGGTAGTAGAGGCAGCCACAATAACATTGGAGACTTAAAATGTTAGCACTGAAGATGTGACCACAACTTTTAAATGGTTTCCATGGCAGCATTTTGGGTCCACAGTGAAAATAATGAACGACAACCAAGTGACAGGAAAGACACAGACAATATGGAAGCACTGTAAGAAAAAACGAACCTACTGTACACTGTGACTGACACTAGTGCTATGCAATCTGCACTGACAGTGGAGGACTTTGGTTAAGGTTTTACATATATTGTTTACACTTGAAAAAAAAAATTGTGGAAAGAGGTTTATGTACAAGATTATGCTTGGGCCATTCAAAATGCACCTGCAGTGTTTTGTGACTGTTAAAAAGAAAGTTTTTTATTTCCATTCATTTTTAGTCATTTTAGTTTTTTAAAAGTAAAGTGGAAATTGTGATCTCGTGATCGTGTGCCATCTTATCTCGTCTCATGAGCTGAGTATCTCGTCACACCCCGAATATAAATTTGTATGAACCTGCTTCCTCACACGAACATGCGCAGCATTTAAGAAAAGAAAAAAAGTGGATTTTTCAGCCAGCCATTGAGTTACACACAAACTGTGTTTCCAAATGCAAGCTGGTGATGATGTGTGTCTACACATAGCCTGTCTGCTTCAAGACAAATTGGGAGGTCACATGTGAAATCGGGGTGTCTGAATATGAGAATGACAAAAAGAGTTTGTTAAACTGACAGGACAGCCTGGGCTGTCACAGTGTGCATTGCTCAACTGCGAACACATGGTACTCGAAGGCCAGAATATTGCTTTGAACAATATTCTGCTTGGAAACCATGGACCATGCAATCAATGAGGATGTTCCTTTGGCACAATATCAACAACTGAAGAGTTGATATAGATCACTTATTAATGTCTTGGTCTTGGTAGAGATTCCACCAATCACTAACAATATATATGATTGAAATGACATTAAACCAATCAGCGCCATTTAATGGCTGTGACTTGGGGTAAATTTAATGTTGCCAATTGCCGTCTGGTTCATAAACATGCTGAAATTGAAGAATTATGAACCGCCACAGATTAAAAGTTTACCACCAGCCATGAATGCTGTTCTTCCATGTGCCTAGAAGAGGGTGTAGGACAGCCTTTCAAAAAAAAAAAAACAAAAAAACATGGGATTGCAATTTGCGTCCCTCCCAGTACATAGTGCCCTTGGCAGTCGCCGAGGTCACCTTTGCCCAGGGCCAAGCCTGAGTTCAGGAATAACTGCAAGTGAATAACAACCAAGTCAAATTGCCTATTTAGCCTAAAAACTCTTCAATATGTCAGTCAAATCAGTAGAGTCCATGGCTTGATAACCCATTACTGTTTGGCAACAAAAGAACCTACATAATGTCAGGATAATGTAACAGTATTGTAGTTTATCCGTGTGACAATCAGAAGACAGATTACAATTAAAAAAAAAAGATACCTTGGCATTTTTTACCTCAATAATCTTTTCAAATTAGTCTGACAAGCTTAACCATGTGCAACTAATAAAACTGTCTCTTAAGAAGACCTCTTTGTTGTTCATTAAACTATGATTTACTTGTCAGTTTAACAAGGGTATATGGATTGCATTTTCTGGCACTTGTGTCTCATATGACAAATTACTTTTGTGAGTTATCAGAACTGAAGCTAGGTAATTTTTACAGATATTGTGATTCCACTTTCACTTGCATTTTATTGCAGTGTGCACTATTTCAATAAATGTAAATTTCTTGCTGCGTACATCCATTGAGAGTAATGATTATATGTTCTACTTCGTGTGATGCTTAGCTCACCTACAGGCTTCGCTATTGGTAACTCCTCTTGGCGCCAGCCAGACACTGAGACAGATCAAAGCAGTTGTCGCACCAATCCTGTACAGTACATGCATTGGCACATATGCAAGCTAAAGACAAAGACAAAGATAAAGATGGTGACGCGATGTAAAGGACAGACAAGACCACCCGAGACATCTCTCCTTCTGGCGTCAGGCTCTTCACCTGCCACAGCTGCGAGACTCCGCTGCTTCACCTGCCTGGGTTAGCAGCATCAAGCCCAGCGTGCTTCCTGTTCGGCCCACCATCTTCTCCCGCTAGAAGAAATTGAGCGTCGGGCTGCCTTCATGGGAGTCGTGTTTCCCGCTTCTGCATCCGGGGAATCTGGCCACGACGAAGCTGCCTTGCCTCCCGCTCTCACTCCGGCCTAGTGGGCCGAAGCGAGCGAGGATATGAAAAGCCATCGCGGCTCCTGGGACTCTCCTGGGAGGTCCGAGCAGCTTGACAATTCCCTGTCTACCATGTTGACCAACCACACGAGCTCTCGCCATGAACCGGTGGAGCATCTCGCGGCTCTCTTCACCGCTGCTGCAGACTTCACCAGGCTCACGCTCCCGCCACAGCCTCCCGAGCTGGTGCCACATGACTTCGCCCTGGAGCTGGTGACCCAGTCCTGGGCTAGGACCGGGACTACGGTTCTCTGACAAGCAGCACCGTCATTCATGGACAACGCACAGCGTGATTGGAGTACGCCTCTCACCGTCAAGCGGCTGGCGAAAGGCTACCATGAATATTCCTGCATGGATGGCTGGGCCTACGTCTCCGGTGTCCCGACAATCGAGGACTCCGTGAGACTCTGCCTGCTGCCCACCTGCACTCCTTGGCCCAACAGTAAGCCTTTGCTGCCCTCTGAGAGAGACAGGTGCATGGCTTCTTTTCTGGACTGTTGTTATGCCAATGGAACTCAGGTGTTTGCATTGGCTAACAATATGACATTGCGCCTAGGCTCCATCGATAAGCTCTGCACACGCACGGTCAGAACTGTCCCCAGAGGACATCGCAGAGGTCCAGAACACAGCCTAGGTCCTGATGAGGATGTGCTGGGCCATCACCATCGACGGAGGGCGCGCCATGGCCAGCGCCCAGTTTGGTATGAGACACCTCTGGCTCGGCCTCTCTTTCCTCCCTGACTGGGATCAGAGAGGGGTCTTGGGGCTCCCCCTTTCCACATCTTCTCTTTTCGGCCCCGACATCCAGGTCATCATCAACCGCCTGGAGGTGGCGGCTAGAGGCTGACAACAGCTTGCCCCCCACCTTCAGCCACGACGCGGGCAGGGACACCCCTGTCGTCAGCCCGCAGAATGGAGGAGGTCCACCCCCTGGGATTCCGCGGCGCCTGGGCAGAGAGGACCAGCCGACCACCATCAAGGATCCACCTCTTGGGGCGCCAAACACGCGAAACAGAACAAGGCTCCGGCGTCACGGAGGCCTCCTCCCGTTCGCTTCTCTAATGTTTGAAACAGAACAAGGCTCCGGCGTCACGGAGGCCTCCTCCCGTTCGCTTCTCTAATGTTTAAAATACAAATAAAGGCCGTCAGGCGCGTTACATTACTGAAGAGCAGTCCTCCTTGCACCACACACCCCCACTGATCACGCTCATGCCAAATGAGATTCACGCCAAACTACGAGGAGACGTAGTGATGTCAGCTGAGTCGCTCTGTCATCCTTGTCAGTTCCACGTCTGATCGCCGACGTTTGTGGAATGCGGAAGAGGGGGATGAGTGAGGATGCTGCAGCCGCTGATAAGCGTCCCAGGCTGACATGCAGGCCGTGCATGGCCCTTTCGAGGGAGGCCCCCCGCATCTGTGCTCTGAGACGGCGGGCGGGCTGTTGTGTCTGGATATGAATGCGGTGCAGCCACTGACACTTCACTTCCACACGTGGAGAGATGTGCTGGGCCCGCTCTCACCCTGGCTGTCCAGGATGCTGGAAAGTGGTTATGCCCTGCAGTTTGCACGTCGTCCCCCCGCTTTCCGTGGCATCATCTGCACGCTGCCCAGTTGCCCCTCCGGGACGGCCGCGCTCATGGAGGAGGGGTCCTTTCTTCTGCGCAGGCGTAAAATAATGGAGGTGGACCTAGAGAAGGTACACTCGGGTTTCTACTCCCCCTATTTCTTGGTTCCCAAGAAGCAGGGAGGAGTGAGGCCTATTCTGGACTTACGCACCCTCAACTGTTATGTGACCACCAGGAGGTTCCGCATGCTGACGGTCAAACACCTCCTGGAAAGTGTCCGCCCCGAGGATTGGATGACGTCAATCGACCTCAATGATGCCTATTTCCACATCCCCATTCTTCTGAGGCACAGGAAGTTCCTCAGATTTGCTATCGGGGACCGTTGTTTTCAGTACAACCGCCTCCCCTTCGGCTATTCCCTCGCTCCGCACCCCTTCTCCAAATGCGTCCACACTGCGCTGGAGCCCCTCCATCGTCAAGGTCTGAGAATCCTCACCTACATCGACGACTGATTGGTGCTGGCATCCTCTCGGCAGAAAGCCATAGAGCACATAGCCTGGGTTCTACATCACATCAACAAGTTGGGCTTTGTTGTGAACAAAGACAAGACTGCGGACCACGTACCTTGTCTCGTCCAAAGTTGGACTACAGACCACCTCTACATGACCGTAGTACACCCATAGTTGATTTTGACTATTACACCTACAAAGCCACAGTGCCACAGGACCAAAAACTACAGAGGTAAAATAAGGTAAGCCTAAATATATCTGCAGTCTAATGTTAATAATTTTGTAAATATGGAAAATTGTTTTTCCTCTTGTTGCAGCAATGCCTCAAAACACATCTTGCAGAGCACCATTTATATATATGTACATATATATATATGTACATATATATATATATATATATATATATATATATATATATATATATATATATATATATATATATATATATATATATATATATATATATATATATGTGTGTATATGTATGTATGTATGTATTTTATCTGCTTATGTGAATCTGTCATACTCTCAAATTATTCATCCTGTGTTTTGTAATTAACTGGGGCTATAGTAAATGATTGCAACACACAAATGGGCTCACTCCATTGCAAAAAAAAAAAAAAAAAATTGCCACTCAAATAGGCCAAAGTGTTTTACTAAAGCCCCTTTCCCACTGGCCAAAAAACCCATTTACACCCACTAATAATCGACTCCTCATGGTAGTGTGAAAGGATTTAATCAGCATTTCGACCCGGGTCTTTCCACTCTACAAGTGACCCGGGTTTGAAACGGCTCGGTTTCTATTGGCTTCTGTGGGAGGACACATCTGGAAATTTACTTGATCACATCGACGTAGCATGGCTACGTTAGCGCACTAGTTGTTTTTTCTGGACACAGCGTGAGATATCCTTCATCAAGATGACCCAGCATTGGCAAAATAGCGAGACCAGAGAGCTTCTCTTGATCCGTGGGGAAGAGGAGATTTTGTCGACTGGTAACGGGGACTGTGTTCCACAGTATTGTTTACTTTCACTGTCCTCCATCATGCTGATGATGTCATCAACGTGGGACATCATCAGCGTGGGAAAGCGCAGCGATGCACCTCGCCAGCAGGCGGTTAGACCTGGGTCTGCAGGAAGTGGGAAAGGAGTGAAAAGCCGATTGTTAGCGGGTCAAAAACACGGGTCGACCCCGTAGTTGCAGTGGGAAAGGGGTATTAGTACAATGTAAATCACATTCGCGCACTCATTTGCAGAGCAATGGAAGCAGCTGCCATGCAGGAGTTCATCGTCGACATGCGGACAGATCGGGAATCAAAACTGCATCATTCTGATTGAGACACGAGACCCTATAGCCACTAAGCCACAGCCACCCAAGTTAAAGCTGTTAGTGAGTGCTCATAATGGAATAGTAGGAAAGTAGGATTCATGTATCTTTGCAACTGCATCCATTGTGATTGGCAATTCACAGCTCTCATTGTGATTCTCCATATTAAATGATTAATTTCCTAGTCCTACTCTACAGAAGTTTATATGACCATAATTTTCAAATACCTCAGTGAGATTGCCAGCTGCAGATTGAAATATTGCTCTGGAGGTAACCTGACACTTCTTACAGTTCAACAAAACCAGCGATCACAGGATATATTCTTTCCCAGGACTTTGTCCCTAGAGCAATCTGGACCTCCAGAACATCTTTTTCCAAGACTTCTCCCCGTCAAAGAACAGGGCCTGTTCACCATTCACCAGATCTGAGAACGCTGCTGCAGCAATACCCAGCTGTCCACCTCTCTGTGTGGAACCATTACAGGCCCGGCTTCCCACATAACACTCACTTTATTGCTGCAGCAAAAACAGAACCTGTTTGAGACTGATTCTTGCAGCTCAAGACAGCATTGCTGTGACTGCTCAAAACCCTATTTTTTTCCCCTCTAGACCACTAGGTAGCACAGCTGCTACCCTCAGAAGACATCTCCCTAGTTTTCATGGGTACTATGGCACTAACAGCATTTTTTTTTTTTTTAATTTAACATTGAAGAAATGATGGATTTTTTTCAATAGTAAATTCCATTATTTTTTTGATTCATTTCTGTTGGCATGAATGCATCCATACACTTAATTTAATGTTATGTTTTATTTATTACATAATAAATCAACAATACTCATACATTCTATCCCACCGCAACATTGTCCAGCTCCCATAGAGGGATCCTGAGCAAAGGTCAGGTGATAAAATCATGCACATAATCTTGTCAATAACCTCTCCTCTCCTTTCACTTATGAATAAAAGAGGAAATATTTGAATACCAACACCTGAGGAAGGTCTCATCCTTACCTTAAGAGAACATGCTAGGTGCTAGTTTCATTGTTGAAAGAACCACGGTCCAAATTGTTTAAGTGTGGCGCATCTGAAATGCTTTGGACTAAAGTTACGTTATGCATGTTCTTAAAGTCAGGGCATTAGTCTGGCCACTGTGCTGAGGAAGCGTAAACCAGAGTAGTGTTCTCTGTATCCCTTTTTAATAGCAGAAATAAAGAAGGTGTTTGATGATCCTGTTAGAAGTACGGATGCAGCCAAACAGCTTCTGCTGCTTTGCCAAAGTCCACAGATTGTAGCTGAGATTTCAGTAGAAATTTTAACTGTGGCAGCTGAGTCTGGGTGGAATGACAAAGGAGTGTTTTTGTGTGATCTGAATGAATCTGCAGGGATGTGTTATCAGCCAGCCAGACAGTATATTTTATTTTATTTTATTTTATTTTATTTTATTTTATTTTATTTTATTTCATTTTATGTTTTGGGCCAAGGGAGTCGGGGGCTCTTAACAGGGCTGGCTTTTAAAATGAAGAACAAGTATCAGTTCAACCTCATGATGTTGCCTTTGAACCCAATAGAGAGGCCTCCATTTATTTCAAACAAGATTTACTCAATGACTATCACTGTTCATGATAGTCTTTAATACTCTGCTAGGTCATTTTGAATAACTGCTCATGCCCTTTGACCCTCCTAATCGCCTCCTTTCTTTTACAAGCCCTGCTTAATGAAGTGTGGAGATTCCAGGAACTGATCAGGTTTCTTTCAACTAGATGACACCTTAATCTTTTAACAAAATGCTGAACTCGCTGTCATCCATGTCAGGCAGACAATGCAAAGGTTATTAGAAAACAAGTTTTGTATGAAAGCAGAAAGTTTGAATAGAAAGTATTCAGTTTCTTTTTTCTAACCAAATAGTTATTCCTCTCATGCATCTCACATCTAGCGCTTTCTTTTTCACTTGGACCCTTGAAGCAGATAATCTTTTTTTCGTGAGCTCACACGCTGCTTCGCCTTTGCATCCCTGACCTGTCCAAACATTTCATTTTCAAAGTTGATGCCTCAAGTTCAGGAGTGGTAGTGGGTCTTTCCCAACTTTCTTCTCTGAATGAGAAACTCTGCTTTTTTCTGTGCTTGTCTCACACCTGCTGAACATGATTATATTATTTGCAGAATTGTTGGTCATAAGGCGTACAGTGGTTAGAGGAGCTAAACGATTCATTGAATGGATGGATAATAGGAATCTGAGCAACCTTTAAATGGTGAAATGTCTAAAATCCCAACAGGTTCACTCGGCACTATTTTTGGTCATTCTGGATCAGTTTTTTTTTTTTTTTTTTGCATGCTAAACCTGATGCTTCCTTCATCAGTTGACCTCAGGGGAGAACTTTACCAACTCTGACAATATTGTGCCTTCTTTTTTGTTGCTGTGGGTCATTAAGTCTCGAGTTAGGGGAAGCTTGTAAAATCCACCCTGTCCTTACTGAAAGTTCTGCTGTCTCTTTATTCTAGTTTTTGTTCACACCCAGATGCTTTAGTGGGCTCACACATTTCAGATCTCCTGCCATCTTGGAGTGAGTTGTAACCTGTCCTTCCTCTACAGTGGCTTTTCCCACATAGCAAAATTAGTCTGGCCCAGTAGTGGCCCACACTTCTCACTTACACTTGGCCCACATACCGCAATGAATTACGGCACTTGGGAGGGCCACCTCTGGTTGCCACATATTGCCCATTATTGTGCCATGTCTCAGCCACCTATTTAGCCATATGTGGCCCTGTCCTGGCCCAGTGTTGGGCGAGGTAAGTTTTAGTTTTTCTCCCAGACGTCAACCACCTGTATGACCACAGCTGGCCCGAAGGAGGACCAGACAAGTTTCAGAACTGGTTCCAGATGTCAGCCTCAACTAATCCGTAACCGGGCCACTTCTTTAATACACTCACTTGCCGTATTTGGCCCAGAAAACAAAATGCTCCAACAATGACAGTTTCAAATATTTATTTATTGATACAATTACAATATCATCTTAAAACAGTATATAAAATTAAGAAGTTTAATACTATACATTTTTAAAAGCAAAGCAAAAGTTTTATACAACATATATACCACACTGAATACAAATGCCCCCCAAAAGTGAGATATGTAGTTGAAAACAGTAATGAAGCAGCAGAAATAAAGTTTGGGGTAAGTGGAAAACTTGTGAAGGACTGAACAAAGCGGAAGTTACTCTTACCGAAATGAATACAACAGAACAATTCGATGTAGTATAGTGTATAGTGGTAGTATAGAGTATAGTGGATGTTGAGCACATACAGAAGTCCAAACAGCATAGCAGTGCGAGTAGTCCTTGATGCCATGCAGGATGATCTGATCCTCCAGCACCACAGCCAGGTCCGTCAGATCCTCCCCTTCTGGTATTCTGAGGATTCCCACGTTCAGTCCCCTCGTCATGTCATCCTCCATATCTGTGGGCTCCTCAAAGATAAAAAGAAAAACAAAAAAAGCACTGTTAGAGTTTTTACTTGTCTGCAAGTTCCAAAAAAGACATTTAACTCTAAAGTCCACTGGTTTGCTCCTGCTAAATCCATGTTGTCTCACATGGGTTTGGAGAGACTTTTGAGACTTGAAAAAACACACAATCACTGTAAATGCAAAGGAGAGCTAAACTTCTCCCATCATGACCATGGCTGGTTCTCTAGTGTTCAAGTGTTCTTCTGGGTTTCCCGTGACAGAAGTGCAAAACTTACCTGTCCATCTCATCCAAGACGCAGCCAGGTGGAGCAAATACGATGACCTACAACAGAAAATCTCATATTAGTACAGTGACAATGGTTACAGTACACTCAACAATCATAACTGTTTTGATTTTCTAGAGGCATGCACATACACTTGCCTACTAGTGCACTGATAATATAGTTTTTGTGTCAAATTCAACAATTTGCAGGACTTAAAAGCTGAAAAATATTTTAGGTGGGCTGAGGGCAGCAGCATTGTACTGTATATTCCTCAACTAAATTGAAGACTTGGACCTTTAATTTAATAAAAATAGTGAACACCATTTTCACTTAAAACTGAAAAATGCTTGTTTTTGAATTAGCCTTTTAATGTCAGAAACATGCATGGAATCTGTTCTGACAGATGTACAAGATTGACAGATTTAATCCTCCCGCCTGCACACTCTGCTTCTGCTCCTGCACCCCCACCCGCGTGCCCCACGTGACTCCCCCATCCGCGCACTCCTCTCCGTGCACACCCCAAGCACACAAACCGACAGTCTGCCACGCCATCTCCCCCGCACCCACAAACGTCGTCAAACGTTGTCTGCTTTAATTCAATTGGCGTTTTCATGGTGCAGTCTGCACAGAGCAGGCTGGATTCATGTCATTCACTGGGACAAGTTGTGAATTGACATGTTTAAAAACGCAAAGCGTGTCCCGCTCGTTGTCTTGAGAAGCTCCAGTTAGCATAGCTAAAAGTTAGCTAAAAATCTCACGTTTAGCCTTCTAATAACTTAACAATTTAAAGGCAAGAAAAAACATCTGGGTAGTATTCATATCATCCGGTGACTTACCTTTTCTGAATATGTGAGCGTGACTGAGCCCAGGCTGAAGGAATACGTCGCGTGCAGCTGCAGAAACTGGCGGACAGCAGAACCGCCGGGGCTGTTTGAATGCACGTTCAACGTGCTGACGTCATCAGAAATGTCCAATGAGGAAAAGTATCATAGGTTCAAATTCCTAATTCCACAGGAATCGTTTTAATAAGTTTGGAAAGTTTTCTTTAGTGAACACAACATAAACATAACATCTTGAGTTATCACAACTGTTTCAATAATTTGAAGTCCTGCTGACTAAAATTCTTAATTTATCATGACTAATTGGTAGAATTATTTTTAACGGTGTACAATTTTAAAAGAAGAAATTTATATAAGGACCAAGCAAGTAAAACTTGTTTATGGAAGTTTGAAAGATGAACAGGATTTTTTTCAATGTTATAGTTACACTCTTGAGGAAATGTTAGGCCTCCAACCAGATAGCATGGCTAGAAATAAAAATCCACATTTTTTCACAACACTTTGACACATTTAATCTTAAATTTTCTGTTTAGAGTATTGAAGTCTATGAAGTTGAGTCCTTCATTCTCATATGTATTCACGACAACAGGTTTTTTCCAAAAATATTTAAAAAGCATCTATGCACTAGATGGTTTTATTATCAACATATAAAAAAGGGCTGTGTAGGTGAGTCTCGAGACTCCCTCTGCTTTTGATTTAAGTATTCTTGATTTTCAATGATGCTGTGGCTAATGCTTCACTTTATAAAATAGTCATGAATGTTGTACTTTTTTCAGATTTAAGTTTGAATAGCAAAAAATATATTATAAGCAAATAGTAGGCTACAGCAGTAACAAATCTGTAATTTTGAAGTTATATATATTATGTATGCTATATGCTAGAATGAAAATGAGTGGTTTTAATGATAGTAAATGGGCCCAAAATCTTCTCCAGGAAAAAGTGTGATTTTTATTTGTCTATGATGTTATTGAAATGTCAACATACATTAAAAACAATTAAAATCTTTGTCAGATTTCACAGAATGAACGACATGAATGAGAACACAAATAAATTGATCAGCCTCTAGAAGTAGGCCAAAAATATTGTGCATTAAAAGAGGCCAATTAAAGTTAATGGTATTTCACACCTGAAATTTATGTTTTATTGCATTTGGTACAAACAATAATATCTGTCATTGTGAGCTTATCTTTACATGAAGAACAGACCCGGGCCGCATGTGGCCCACAGTTCAAATTTGATATGTGGGCCACATACTAAACTTAACATCTGGCCCACATCTTTTTTTCCACCTTAAAGTGATACCAACTGAATGCCACCTGTGGCCCACCGCTCTTTTTTGACACGTGGGCCACATATTAAACTCAACATCTGGCCCACATTCGGTTTGCCACCTTAAATACGGCACCACCTCCGCCACATCTGGGCCATGTTTGGTTCACATGCTGCATGCCAGTGCCGACCGAATGCCACCTGTGCCAGCTTCCAGCCAGATGTGGCCCAAGTGTCTCTGCTATGTGGGTTGGTGGCCTACAATAGTGGAGGGCACCAAGATCTTATCTTGTTGTGAATGTGCCCATTACAAAACACTTCCTCAACTTCCAGTTCAATTGTTGCGCCCTCAGCTCATTCACAGCTGTCTATGGTTCAATATTGGTTTGGATTTTGTTGCTGGATTGCCAGCTTCAGAAGGTTACACCACTATTTTAACAGTAATCAAAATATTTTCAAAAGCTTTCAACTTTGTTCCCTAACCTCATCTCCAAACTGCCCTCAAGACTGCCAGGCTCCTTACCTTTCATGTTTCCAACTTTAAGGAATTCCTTCAGATATAGTTTTGGACAAGGAGCTTCAATTTTTTGCTAGGATAAGGAAGGTGTGGTGGCAGGATATGGCCGAGATCGGATGAGGGCCAGAGAGAGAGTGGGTGGTACTGGAACGGGCAGGGAAGAGGAGTGTCAAAATGCTATAATTGCAGTCATCTGCAGATGATTATTGTCTCTTCTGCCTCCCTCTACCAAGGCTTAAACATGCTGCTCCAGAAGCAGCAGGACAGAGAGAGAGTTTCATACATATGGAGAGTTTCACGGGCAGAAGACAACAGACGTCACCGAGATGATGGTCTGCAGACTGTGGTGCTGTTGGGCAGACAGGTTTTTTGGTTTGTGCGTGGAGGGAAGGCATGGAAGCTCTCCAGGCAGTGTGCTTTTTTTGTTTCTGTATTTCTGACAGATAATAGAAAGACTGAAACACTGAACAGGCTGGGGTCCTCCATACTTCTGCACCCATAGACAGACAGAAGGCTTTAACAGAAAAACTCACTTGGGGTTACCATTTGCCTAGGGTGGAGTACACCCAAAATACCATCACCAGTAAAGTCACATTATGTCAAGCTATGGATGTGTGCCTGGATATTTCCCTTTCCCCTTGTACCTGCCCAGCAGGTGGAGGTTGTAGTGCCAACAGTCATGTCCATCTCCACTATTGCAGAAAGGTGTGAAAAGATGCCCTGTTGCTTCATTTTCCTTCATCAAAGCTGAACTCACTGAGTCAATTCTGTCACTTTTAGACTAGATGAGGCAATGTGGCTGTTTTCCAAGAGATTTACATACCTTTGATACTCAAGTTTCCACGACACAAAGTGGTTGTATCCAAAATTTCATGTTTCCAAACTGAAGCCTATTTTCTCCACTTCCATTTTCCTCTCATTCTGTCCCCAACGCTGTCCCACATTATTGATGATCTCATTGTTGACAGCGTACAATTTCTGCTGGATATCCACTACCAACATTGTAGTCTTCAGTACTTGGTGGATTGGGAGGTTAATGCCCTCGAGAATACTTGTACAAGGTCCCTACAAGGGCTTTCATCCATGTCACCAGTGCCCTGTGAGTTTCCCAATGTTGCCCATTGCAATACTGTCATGAATGACATGGTTCTGAAGCTTCAAGAAGGATTATACCGGGGAAGTTGAGAAAAGATAATAGTTGTCATTCACTGTAGTATGCACTGTAGTCAGACAGGGCAAGTATTTTGGCTCACACACTGAATTTCTGATTTTAATACACCACCATTGGTGTAACCTGTTATAATTTTTCTTCTGGCAGTGGGGTAAACTGGTGCATTTTTCCTATGAGGGTGGTTTGTGGATATGGTTTGAACTTTGCATTGTTTTATGTATTTCCGCATCAGTTTTCTAGTATGCTGTTTTACTCTCTGTGTATTTGTGTGTTCTCTTACATTGTCCTCAAGTTGTCTTCTGTACTTGTTTTGGCTATTTCCCATTCTTTTCTATGATTGAGTTGTCAGCTCTGTGTTTTCTTATGCCAGTTCATGCTTATACATTCCAGTGATTAACTTGGTTCTCCTGCTGTTGAGCCATCATTGCTCTCAAACCATTCCACTTATTTTGATCGTTTTGCACTGTTCAGAATAAACATTTGACATGTGTAAAGGTTTAAAGTGTTAAACTGCTCAGTTGAGGTTCAGCAATTCAGTCAAAAGCACTGATTTGAATATTATTACAAGGATTTAGTCAACAATTATGAGCCTTGCTGATTAAAGGTGACGACTGTCAAGGTCATCACATCAATTCAATATCACACAACACAGACCAGGTACACCGAGAGAACTAATTTTTTTTGAGGACTAATGAAAATTTACAGTGGTGCTTACTGACAAAAATCTCACTTTTCTTTTCAGTGGGAGCCACCTGTGCTCTGTAATTGGGTATTGTTTTGTTAGCAAATGTGACCTTTATTTTTTAAAGGATCGGAAATGTCTTTATTGCAACACACAAATACTGCTAATTCAAAAGGACCTAACACTTACAGGATTGTATTGTTAGTGTCACTTATTTCAGGACTACAGAGCCCCACCTGTTGCTGCAAGACAAGGGATTCTTCTGTTGCCTATTCACCCTAATTCACATTGGACCATCGTTGACTTGTAGTGTATTAAACTGTGCTGTGGTGAACTATTATTCAAAAAGGAGAACAGCATGAATAGCTGGACAGATTATTTCACAAGATTGTTCAGTACACCCACTTTTATGATTTGAAAGTAATGGCTTACAACAATTTTATATTTTCCATTGACAGCCGGTAGCATTAGAGAAAAACTACATTTTGAGAAAAGAAGGGCCTGCATGACAAAGGAAGGACAGTACAAATGCAAAGGAGTACTGACATTTTGTGCTCTTGTCTTGTGAAGGATTTCCATAGCTGCTTGAAGTCTAGTGTTTATGTAAATAGTGTGTATTCATCGAAAATGATGCATAAAAGGTGGAAACATTCCACTTTGATGTGGCATAATTTGCACATTTTTCATAGTGAAGGTCAAAGTTGTGTATCCACAAAATGACAGTGCAGTACATCTGTTTCTTTCCAACAATTGCTTCTGTTCACCTCATGTCCTGTTCTCCCACAGATGAACTTTGTCTGTCTATCTATCTATCTATCTATCTATCTATATATCTATCTGCTTTTCTCTTCTGTTGTTTGTCACGTATCACAATGTCAGCCAGGAGTTAGTCAGTCTGAAAGCTGAAGACCCACAGGATCTTAGTCCTGTTGTTCTCAACCAAGGATGACCCACCGGGTTTTGGGTACTGCGAGTCCATACCGAGTAACAATGGCCATCTGCACTATCCCACTCACTTGGTTGGGTCTTTTCATGTACGCTGATCCTGCTTACATATCTTCGTGTTTTGGGGCTGTCTTTGAACAGCCTTTGATATAATCTACAGTTGTAGACCCTTGCCTCTATGGCCTTTGTGGTCAATGCCTGGTTTGTGGTGCCATGATTACTGCATCTGTTCTCTGTCAATCAAGCATTTTCTAGCCATTTGTAGGTCTGCCACTTCAACTATCAGGTGGTTGTACGTGAGTTGTAAGGGTGGAACTGCTTTCTCGCCAACCACAGTGTCCGCTGCAAGGATTGGAGACAGCCCATCGTGAGTTTGAGTGTCTTTATTTAAACAGAAAAAGAAAATTATCCACTGGGGGAGACTTTTCAGACTTCCCCATCGGCAGCCCAAAAACCAAAAGCCCAAGACCAGCTGGGGACCCTCTTTCAGGCGTCCTGCAGTTGAAAACCCCCCGCCGCTTTCCCGACGCCTGCAATACGCTGCTCGGCATCACTGCAGTCCATTTTGTTTTTTCCTGTCTGCTGGAGTGGCCACCTTTATGCCCAACTCCAGTCATCTCTCTCTGCCCTGCAGCCGAGCCAATCCACGGCCCACCTCTACAACTGAGTTTTTTCTCCATGTTACCTTCTCATTTTCATTCTCTTCAGGTCTCTGCTGTCCGAACCATTCACTTGGTGGTTCATACTTTGGTTCTGTCTTCTTGATGTATTCTTCAATTTTGACTATTTCATCTTGGGCATTGGCTCTAACACTCATTCATATCATACATTTAACACCATGGTGAATGATTGACTAGCACTGCAAGAATATGGAGTAAAAGTGCAAAAGCTGACTCATTGTATGTCTTGTTTCAGGAAGATAGTTTGATGATAAAATGATTTACAATCCACGAAGAAGGCAATGAAACATTCAGGCACCTGTTTCTTAAAGGAGATAAAATCAATTCTGGTTGCTTTGGGAAAGAAGTATTTATTATAGTCTCACATTTGCTTTGTTTCATCACATTTAACACAGCTACATTTTTTGTTTTTTCGTTTTTTTTTTTTGTGGACACTGACATTCCAGTATCCAATATTTTGGTTCAGAACTCCTCACGTTTAGCCTGTGATGTGGAAAAAATGCCACTGTAAAACTCTGCATTCCCATTTTTCATTCTGAAATAGTGACACAGTGACAGTAAAGCTGCTCTATATATTTTCAGTGACAGTGACAGTAAAGGTAAACAGACAAAAAGAGAGAAAGAGAGCTTGAATGTTCAAGAAACGTGTGCGGGATAGGATAGGGGAAAGCAAAGAAACTCTAAACATGATCTAGCCTTGGAAGGCTAATCATACAAAGATGACAGCCAGAGTGGGTAAACAAATTCACAGATGGTTCTGGATTCCTGGCTGAGGGCTATCGATGGTGTATTCAAATCTTTGAAAAATAAATGTGACATCAGCACAACTCATGTTTTAGAATTGAATGTAAATTGCTGATTCCATGCTGATGATGTGCAACACAAACCTTGTATAAAACTGTTTTAGCTGTCTGTATGTCTGTGTTTGTCTCCTATCTTTTGTATATAGCCCTTGTATATATTGTCTTTGTTTATGTTTTATTTTGGTTATTCTTTCTTTATGTATAACATCAACCTGCCAAGGGGTCTGCAGATGGAAATTAGTCTAAGGCTATAATCTGGCATATTTACATTTATTTAAATGTTCATGAATATGCATTGTTCCCATTTTCTCTTAAACTAAATAAATAAATAAATAAATAAATAAATAAATAAATAAATAAATAAATAAATAAATACATAAATAAATAAATAAATTCCAAACACCTAAACACTGACGGCCAAATATGTAATTGATGCTCATGTACATTTGGAACAAATTTGGCATCAATAGAGCATTGTACTAAGGCCTTAAGCTGGTGTAACAAATTGCCAGTTATTAATGTAATAGTTGAGGAAATACCTTTTATTGGCTCCAAATATAATTTGCAGGGTAAAACAGACTCAAACAGATGGTGTTAAATGGGAAACACCTTAAATATAAAGTAGACTTTGTGGCAATGGTGGTATGAATTCCACAGAGCTTTCATCTACGTGAACAAATCTTTCTGGTTCAGATCTACCTATCGTTTCATGTGTGTTTTCATATGTACTGTGTGTGTGTGTGTGTAATATACATATATATATATATATATATATATATATATATATATATATATATATATATATATATATATATATATATATATATATATATATATGTGTGTGTGTGTGTGTGTGTGTGTGTGTGTGTGTGTGTGTGTGTGTGTGTGTGTATATACACACATATATAATTTAAATAAATTTTCTTTCAAAAACTGAAAACAAGACTCATGCTGCTTTGAATTCAAAGGGTGGTGACACCCAAAAATGATTTCTCTCCTGCTAATTCACTTTGCAAATTGCATTTAGTGATAAAAAATAATCTATTAATAAATCAATTCTGAAAGCACTCCTTGAAGCTCTCCCCCATCCATCAGCATAAAACTTTGTCTATCAGCAAAACAATTAAGCTGGGAAGTCATTAACAATGACAATAACAAGAAAAGATATCTACTGATTAAAAAGCATTGAACAGGATACAGAAAATGTATGTAAACTGTGGTAAACATGTGTCTATGGTCTGTGTTTAAAAAAGTTAGAAAACACAGCTTCCCGATTTCATAAGGTGAAGAGTTCCAGAGGCAGCTGGCAAAGTAGCTGATGACCTGCTCCCCATTGTGGTGAAATGGCGAGGTGAACTGAGGAGGTGGAGATATAAAGGAGTTCAGATGGACATGGAGAGGCCAGGGTATGGTTGGCCTTGACTATGTACAGCAGGATTTTGTCGTCTATTCAGAACTTAAGTGGGAGTTGGTGAAACTGCTGTAGAGCAGGACTGAAGAGGTGTATTGAAGGTTTGATAATTATTCTTGCTGCAATACTTTAAACCAGTTGGAGTTTGCAAGAGAGACCTAAAAAATGAATGTTGCAGGAGGTGTGGAAGGTGACCAGACTATAAATGAGAAATGCATTGGGGAGCGAGGGAGTGGTGGAGGCAATTAATGTTTCGGAGATGGAAATATACGGACCGGTTGACATTATTGATATGAGATTAAAATGATAGGGTGCTGTCAAGGAAGACACCCTGATTCTTAGCCTGAGGGAAGAGAGAGATGTACAGGGGAGTTATCGATGAACAGGGAAAAACTGTCAGTTTTATTAAAAAGTTGATTTGGTACTAAATGGAGAAGTTCAGTTTTATTGTTCAGTTTGACAGAACTGGAGGAAAACCCAGATTTGAAATTGGTAAGGTACTTCATGATGGAGCCAGAAGCTAGGATGAATGTGGGTTTGCTAAGAAAACAGTTGAGTGTCAACCACGTCACAGTAAAAATGGAAATAGTTTTACATGCCACATTACTGAGTGGAAGTAGGTAAATCAGTAAAGAATATTCCCCCAAGAGTGAGCCCTGGGGTATCCCAAAAGAGATGTGTGGTGGCTAAGACCTGAAGGATTGGAGGTGGATGAATTGACAAGAACTTAACAGAAAGTACCTGAATCACTCAAAGAAAGTATAATTCCAGACAAGAAAGTCTGTAAAAAGGTTGAGATGGGACACAGTGACATAAACCACATTTAGATTAAGAAGTATTACACTCAAAAGAGAGCACCCCCCCCTCCCCCCCCCCCCCAAAAAAAAAAAAAAATAGAAGTAAAATGGACCTTCTAGATAGTTTGTTGAAAAGTCACAACTCAAATGAACTTGTTAAAAAATGAACAAGTGGCTTCATGAACTCCTCTCCATAGGGCCAACAATGTCAGCACAAATACGTTCAAAGTAAGAAGAAACCACAGTTAATGGAAAAAAGTGGTAGGGATGGTATTTATTTTCCTACCGTTAGCTGGCTCTCAGGACATGATTTACAGCATCTTTTGACATCAGAGCACATTCTTGGCCAATCAAACCTCTTTTTAATTCTCAGCTAAGTTTTCATCAATGATACATGACCTGCATAATATGGTATCTTTTCCCAAATTTCAGTCTTCGACTCCCATGGGAGAAGTAACTGGTGCATGTAATAATATGAATCTAGTGAAGAGAAAACAATGACACATACACAATATATACAATATTAACATGTTATTTGTCAAAGAATTACCATTGCAACAGCACATCATCAGTAGCGTGAAACTAACCTGTCTCACGACGGTCTAATCCCAGCTCACGTTCCCTATTAGTGGGTGAACAATCCAACGCTTGGTGAATTCTCACAATGATAGGAAGAGCCGACATGACCAAAAAGTGACGTCGCTATGAACGCTTGGCCGCCACAAGCCAGTTATCCCTGTGGTGACTTTTCTGACACCTCCTGCTTAAAACCCAAAAAGTCAGAAAGATGGTGAGGCCTCACTTTCACGGTCTGTACTCATACTGAAAATCAAGATCAAGCGAGCTTTTGCCCTTCTGCTCTACAGGAGGCTTCTGTCCTCCCTGAGCTCACCTTAGGACACCTGTGTTACTGTAAGACAGGCGTACTGCCTCAGTCGCTACTACCGTTTGGATGGCTTAGTGAGGTCCTTGGATCGGACCTGCCGGCCACAGCCCTGACAGGGCGCCAAAAAGATGATCAAACTTGACTATAGTTGAAGTAAAAGTGGTAACAAGGTTTCCATAAGTGAACCTGAGGAAGGATCGTTAGTTCAAACACATAAAGAAAAATCCAACAGAACTAAAAGAATAGATCAGTTGTAGCTCATGAGAGTCAGATGAGGCCATCGCGATAAAATGCTCTGACAAACTATGCCCTTCCCATATTTGCCTAAAAGTCATAAAATATATTGCACATATCCCAGTTGCAAAGAAAAGAACCTAAGGTAAAGAAAACATAGAATTAGCTGTTAGAGGGACCACATTCATCAGTCTATCCATCTCTGAAATGGTTTTACCCTGTTCAGGGTCATGAGCTGATGGAGCTGATCCTACCTACCTATGGGCCATGGCATGGTCCACCTGGACAGGTTGTCAGTCTGTTTCAGGACAGAGACAGACCCCATACAGCCCTGGAAGAATACATCTTGTTGAAATATACTACATATAATGCACTATTGTAGCATTAAAGGGGCTGTATCATGCAAAATTCACTTTTTGTATGTTTTAACCTTGTTATATGGCTATGTACTCACCAAAAACACCCCCAAAGCATTTTTTTCCTTCGTGCCTGTGTGTTTGAGCTTTCCTCCTTGTTGTGCTGCTCAGAGAGGCAGCCCCTCCCACACCCGTGAAAACGCTCTGTTTTCCCCCGTTCACGTCGCACGGAGAAGATGGCTCCCCTGAGCCCCCCTCCCGCAGGCCCTCAGCAATCAGCGTTGCTGCTTTTTTCTAACTCTGATTACGGAGATGAACTTTAACCATCGTCTGAAAGCAACAGTCAAGCAAGAGCAAGAGTCTGAAGGGTCTGTGCTTGGTGAGTTTCTAACAGAAAAAGACGTTTTCGCGTGTATTTCCGTGTAGAGAAGCTAGAGCTAAAGAGCTAAAGCTAACCCTTAGAGACGCTAACGAAGCACTGATTGGCTGAAGTACGCTGTCAGTCAAAGTCCACAGGGGGAGAGGCGGGATTTTCAGTGAAACAGAGCGTTTTCTCTTCCGGGTTTCAGAATTAGCCCCAGAAAATCTTTTATTTCACACAAAATGACTTTTCCTTTGCGCCAAAAATAAACTATTACCATGTTAATGCCATTTCTAGGGTTTGGACTAGCTAAAAAATCATGATACAGCCCCTTTAATATGTGAACATGGTCACACTCTGGCCTCCACAAATGCTAGTCTCTAGTAGAAATCTTTGCAACTGGATAACGCATAAGTTAGAAAATAGACCATAGCAAGAACGAGTTGACACATCAGTTCTATATTGTTAGTGTTAGGACATGGTTTGCAACTTACCGCATGTTTTATTTATTTATGCATCTCCTTTTCTGGTATGTTGTTTTTATGGTGCACGTCCTCCTACACTGCCCTCATGTCCTCTTGTGCTTCTCTTGCTTATTCCCTATTCCCTTCTGTGGTTAAGTGGTGTGTTCTGTGCTTTTTGTTCCACTTCTTGTTGTTCTGCTATCACGCATTCTAGCTATTAGTCTTCTCACTTTTGCCCACATCAGTTCTGGCCTCTCATCCATCTCATTTATCCCAGAATTTTGTCAATAAACCTCTGCATATGTGACCTTGTTTTGACTGATTTCAATAAGACTAGTTTTTGGTTTCTGCTTCTTTTCCATTTGAGTCCTTTTTCTTCAGCACAATGTCTGTTTTGCACATTTGTAACTAATAGATATAAATACCTAAATAAATGTTTAATGATATTAAACTAAAACTTCATATAGAATTTACAAATCCCTCCACACCCGGTGTGCTGATGATCATGTTTTCATCGACATATTTAAAGATTTATGTTAGAAACCTTTTGTTTCTTAATGAAAGGTGAAAAGAAGCAGCATTTGACCGGGGAGTGCATTAGTCAACAAGACTTTTTTTTTTTGTTTTAATTACATCATTAGCATTCAGTGAACAAGTAGGGGAGAAGTGATAGTGGTGATGATGATCAAGTCGTGTCAGACTATCATCCACTATCTATTTAACTTCAAAGAGAGAAAAAAAAATCTTTATCATGACATATTACAAAAAGCACTGTTCCATGATTAGTTTGTTAATCTACTAACTTAATTCTTTTCAATGTGTTACTCGATTAAGGATGCTCTGAAGAGTTTTACAACAATTGTAAAACAAAGTGTCTCTTAGACGTTTTGTAGTTGAATAGATTTATGTAGTTGTATGGCACTTTGTCATTATATGATTAATATATTGAAGATGTTACTGTTATTTTAGCATATGAAAAACCAAGCAATTACAGAGAATTAAAGTCTACAAAAGTCTGAATGTTACTTGAATAACTTCCTGTTCTTTTAATTCCCCTGTCTGCTTTTCAACTAAACTGCTACCCTCAAATAATAAAGCTTGGTGAGAACAAATAAGGTGGTGTAATACATATTTAATCACTCATACAGTTGTGCTATGAAAGCTGTGTACTTTTCTCATTAAGTTTACCTTACATGAGAAGATTAAGAAGGCCTCTCTGTAACCCCACACTTGGTCCGCTGAGGTCTAATTATTGTACAGAAAATAATGTTATGAGGAGCGCTGTACACTGGAAACATCTGACTTCTAAGAATTTTTAATTTGAAGTCCATATTCCTGTTTTGCAGAATTTATAAAAAGATCTGCATCTTATCTGTTCATTGTGTAATAGCTTGCTACCTCAGCAGAAGAGAACATTTACAACACAATTTTATCTTCTGCTTTAAACCAAGTGTTTTATGTGTTGAGCACAGAGTAGAAATTACAGAGGTCAACAGAAGGAAAAAACAGACATGAGCAGTTACCTTTATAAATAAGTGCAACAAAGACAAAGTTAATGGCAAACCCCTCTCCAGCATTTCAGTCCAGTGTTGTCAGCGGCACTGCATTTATGGAAGTTTCCGTTGTTTGGATGGGCCAACTTACAATGAGTGTATAACATCTTCAGTCCACAAGAGCACCACCAACTTCCTGTGCAGATTATAGATATGCAAGCTGCCATGAAGCCGTGTGACATACTTGGAAGTCAATGTAAATAAGCGGCATGTTTCGTCTGTCACAGTTATACACTCTGAAATGCACTTTCATTTTTATAACACACACAGCATACATGTGGTTTTCACTGAGTTGAGGACCGTAAAGCACTTCAGTGCATCAACTAATACTGACAATACATTTAGTACTCTTGATAGATTTATTGTATAAAACAAACTAAAATGTTTGTTTATGCATGCAGGGCATGGAAAATCATAAGAAACTTTGTATTCTACAGCTGGAACAATAAGCAATGTTGTTTTTGAGCCTTCTAAGTGCAAAATATACTTTTGTTCAGCTCCAATACAGTGATTATGAATTTCAGGTTACAGTGACCTTTAAGCCTGGAAAGTGCACTCATCAATATACTTGGGAAGTTGAACACTGGATCACTGAGTGTGATTAAGGGATTATTTAGGATTTTAAAACTTGAAGAACAGAAACCCTGATGTGCCAGTCATATGAAATAAAACCATTAAACAGAATAAAAGGCAGACATGTCTGAGTTTGTTGCATCAAACTCTCTCGATTGGATTTATTTCTTTCAACATTTCTGAGTTCTTTACACCATTGACTAGTGAGGTAGTGAGGGAAGCCATTCATCTTTTATTTAATCCTTAACTGGACAGTTTCATCGTGTTTTGTCGACAGGTTACACTCAGTCCACAACAGGACAAAAGCTGAGATGCGTAGAAACAGTAGTGGCTGCTGAAAAATGTTGTAGATGGGGCTGTGCTTTACGAGTTTTATAGCCCATTAACTGAGTTTTAATAAGTATTGCAAAACAATTGAATATAAGTGACTATATACCAGTACTCTGCACAATAGTAATTATTTAATACCATTATCAATATCTGAAGACAATCTTATACAGAGAATCAATATTTCACAAGCTGAGAACCAAACTGGAAACAAAAAGTTTTTTGATTGATTGGTTGATTTTATTTGTTTCATTCTTTTTAAAAGAAAGACATGAAAAGGAACAGAAAGAAGTGAGACTTATAATGTCTGCCCCTATCAACATAAAATAAATGATAATTTGTCAAGATTTGTTAACATATGAAAAAAAAAAAACGTTTCTAGGTTGAGACAGTTTTAGCCTATTGACCAGCCGCCAGTTGATAGTCACATGATCCCACTAAGGCAATTTCTCAAGATCTATTTGAGTTACAAACATGCTTTTGGACTGTGACAGTAAACCAGAGGGTTAAATTCGCATACAGAATTAACATGAGCCCAGTTAAGAAATAAAACAACAACCTTCTTGTTATGAAGTAGAAGTACTCACCACCATCACTGTGCATCTTCTGTTTCTTTTTTCTTCAAATGTATAAAATCAAGAAAAAGGTTCAATTTTGTGTAGCTGAAATGTGGAAGGTATGATTACTGTAAGCTATCACTGCATGTGACCAGAAGGAAATTAACTTTAACCATGGGAAAACCCAAATAATGCACCAGGACGTTGAAGTGCCCTTTAGAAATTATCATTAAAACTCCTTTGTAAGTCTGTACAATTGAACTTGATAGGTTGGCTATTGTTGACATTTGGTACCCGTAAGTGTTTCACTTCCAGTGTCAGATTGCATTAGATCAGAGAATTTCAGACCTAATTCAGACCCTTCCGATTACAGACCAGGTGTGACTTTAGATCAAAATACAAAATTGCTTGTTATTCAGATCACTTTCCTCCTAGTCAAGTGCTCAACTGCTGTTACACGTTGATTAGAGTTGTGTTCACACGCTGTGGTGTCTCCATAAAAATACACTTGACAAGGTGCAAAGAAGAATATGTGAGGGTTTCATAAATGAAATGAACCTGTGTGAGCACAATTCCAGTTTGACACGAGGCCCTTTTAAAGACACTCCCTGCACGTAATAGCAACTCAGCATTGGCTAAAGAAGTAAAAGAAGAAAGAAGGTAAAACAAGTTACAATACAATCTGACCTGTACAAATAGTGTACATTTAACCTACAGGTCTGAAATGAACTATCTGTCAGTAGTTCAGCATTTTGGATGTTTATGGTAATGTTAAGTGTTTAAAGTATTTCTAATGATGAAATAATGCTTTGGTTCAACTATAACATGTTAGTGCAGTGCATTTGAGAGAGTGCAGATCCTGGTGAGCACAGGACCTGTGGGTCTTGGTCTGCTTACCAGAGTATTATATAGTTTGGTAGTTTAGTTGAGTAGCTGAAGACCAATCATAGAGCACCATCTGCTTCTGTAGCATTGCTTTTTTTATGCACCAGTGGTGTAACCATCATCTCAGAAGTGAGGGGGACACATTTATCAGAGGAGGATGAGTGATTTATCATTCTCTCACATTCAGTCGCACCTCTCTTTAGGACCATGATCACTCACAGCCACAGTACAGTGCCAACAATTGAGTTCTTTAAACTATAAACAAACTATTTTCAAATTTAAATTTTACCTGAAAATCTTTGTTTGAGTTGACAAAATGACCCTCAGAGATCTACAGAGTAAGAAGCCAGATCATTAAGAGTCAAATGACAACAATGAACATGAAATGTTAAAGTTAGGGTAGATGATGTTGTCCAAAAGCATTTTTTGTCATACTGAGTGACTTCGCCCCCTGGGAGAAGTCAATACATTATGTGTACGGAAAAAAGTGCGGAAAAAATCTGACCACTGTAGTGGCCACAGGACAGTAAAAACTCCGACCAATCGTATCGCACGGACCGCTCTTAAGGAACCAATCAAATCCCTTCGCCGTTCTACCAGCCCCCTGCGTGTACATTTGAATGGCGTGCACTGACCCTAGTTCAGTGCGCGCGCGCGTTGCCAAGGCGCTCTCGGTGCTCGCGGCTCACGTGAAAAATAGAAGGAAGCGGAGCGGGCGCGATGCGCTCCTATGCGCGTTCTGTGCGGGTAGTCAGAAAGGTTAATAACATTGGAGGCGATCACAAACTCCGTGCACATGGTGCTTCCGCGCGCGTGCGCACTTCCGCGTCCAGTGCGTTCGCTCCCAACGGGAGCTCCTCCAATGGGGTGGGAGCTGGGCGGGACCTTGGGGAGATGCTACATTCGTGCTGCATGCTAGTTTTCCAAGATCGTCGACCCTAGCTTTAAGCAAAACACCATTTCTATAAGAATTAATTAGCACACGCAATAGAATTGAATTGGCAAAGATATCAGAATTGGCAAGACAATTTAATTACATGATCAAAGAAAGTGACACAACACTAAACGACATCAACATTTTAGTCAAATGTGACAGCACAGATGTGCAAAACTAATCAAGAGAAAGAAAAATGGGCATGACCGATGCTGCCTTCAAGGACACAAATAATGCACTACTCATCTAGTCATGATGCAGTAGTATACATGTAGTCACCATTTAGTTAACATTATCTGTATGTAACAGCATTACTTATCTTACATCTTAGCTTTTCAAAAAAAAAAAAAATCATACTTTTTTTTTTTTGTTTAGCTGGTTCTGGCTGGTTTGCTGAACATTAACAGCAGCATGTCTCCTGTCAGTGATCAACACCTAATGGCAAATGTAGCAAGTGTACACTCAAGGGGCGTCTCAAAACAGCTCAAAAAAACATGTTGCTGCATGTTAATAATAGATTACAGGAGATGTCGGGTGTTTAAAAACATTACATCACAATTCACAGAAAAATTTGCTCCGGTAGGCAAGAAGCAAAGACTGACATCAACAAAGCAAACTCCTTCAACATGAAATCCCTTCAATTATTGGATTATTTTCAAACTTTATCGGTTGGAGTCCGGGATTGGCATGTTAGGAAACTGAGGCAACAGTCAGAAACGTGCATTTTACCCAACCCATACAGTTTGAAGGCAGGCTCCTGGGTTGACAACCCCTCATTCTCCCAGGACATTACATTCACTGTTATCTGGTGGATACACCAGGACAGTACACTTCCGATAATTTAAAGATACTCAGAATTCTGGAGTTCTCTACGTGTTTTATAGCAAGCCCAACATGTTTTCTTACACGTGACGACCTCCGTTGTGCTGAGTTCTGCCTGCACGCAGAGATCTGCTGCAGATTGCCTGAGTGGAAACTATATGAGACAATCCTTTTATTCAAGTTTATCAGTAACTAAAAAACACTCACCGTACATTTCTTAGCATTTGCATTTTAATGGCGCTTCATTTCCGATCAGATGTTTACACAGGCTAGCATTGGAAACAGCTGCCAAGATTAGCATCCCCTGGTTTTTGTAGATCTCGGTGCGCACACATAACTGAGCACAACACCAGCCTATGTCTCTGTCTTCTGGACTGAGTTGAGCTCTCCCTCTTGTGAAAGCGGAGCTATCCAGCTGAGCTCGCATGATCACAGCATGCGACATCAGGACGACATCTCCTACACGGTTGAACAGCTGAAAAAGTGCAGGGGACAGAGGACAGAGGACACAGATACGAAAAGTGCCGTGCCCCACGTCCATTATGCCCATGTTGTGCACAATGAAGGAATTACTGCTGCTGTTTTGATTTGTTCATTTTGCAAGCCGCGGTGAAATTCTTCTGCACTCTGATTCCACACTGCTGTCGTCTTGCATGCATTATGCTGCATTAATGCATGTTGAGCAGATGAGGATCAGAGCCAGTGACTGGGGTTTCAGAGAGCTAGCAGGAGTGTAGTTGAACAAGCGAAGGTCAGCGGCGGGGGTGTCGAAAAGAAAGCAAAGGTGTACAGGCGCAGGCAAGGTTCAGAATCAGAAAATCACAAAAGAGGTGGGTTGGGAACTTGGAATTTGTAACTGAGACTGGCATAGGAAACAGAAGAACTAGCATGCTGCACAGAACCTGAGCTCCCTATACTGTATGCCGCTGTCACCAGCTGAGGATAATCACACACTCAAGCACAGGTGAAACACACCAAGGCAAGGAGCAGCAATCAGACATGAGGAGCCCAAATCAAGAAGCGTGAAATGAAAGACAGCATGAAACTTCAAACTTAACAGGAAACAGATGAGACAGAAATCTGCACTGTGACAACTTTAAATGTCTTAAGATACTAATTTAGCTACTGAACTACTTGATCAACATTTCAATTCAGTGTTGCTAGCTCAGTGACATTGTCACTATATTTAGAAGCTATTAAAGATCAATGTAGCTACTGATGTTATCGAAGGCATTTAGAAACTGTTATAAGTTTATTCTTATCCAAATCCAAAACAAACTGCTCATGTACAAAGCTGCAGCTAGCCGAGTTCAACAACTCACAAAAAACTCACATAGTCAAGAGAAAAAACACAAACTTATATAATGTTCAGGGGAAAAAAGGAAAGGGAGAGTTATACATACAAGACTTTAAGGTGTTTTCTACCCCATTCAAATAGATAATTTGCCATAAAACTCTCAAAAGAGCACCAAAGTTGCTCCAGTATGTCTATGAATGTGATGAATCGGTAACACCACCTGGATCAAAAATTGTTAATAGTCCACTTACACACCGCTTTTGTCAAAACCCTGCCTGCAGCAAAATTTGCACTGGCAGTGACACATAACGCCGGGCGTTGCTGTCACTGTGGTATTACACTTTATTTTCTCATATCACAAGTAATGGGCTGAAGTAACTTCGACAAAGACACACTTGTCAAGCAGCTGAGGAACATAAATTCCCCGGCATCCTCAACTAAATGACCAAAAAAGTCATTAATTGCTGAATCTCCTCCTGAGTTCCCTGCAGGGGATCGGAGATGACAAGAAAATGAAAGCTCTGACAGCGTGCCAACTCTTATTTTCTGTTGTGCATGTTTTGATGAAAAATCCTGGGAAGGGTTGTAAACTCAAGAAATCTAATTCATTTTGTTTTTGTTTGGGTTTTTTTTTCCCCAACTTTATGAAGCATCATACTTCATCAAGGTCATCCACTTAATGGTTGCTGAAATTGATCTGAAAGCAAAAATGTTCCAGCTGACAAAAAACAAGTTATTCAGAATGTTGCCTTTGAGGATGGAGTTTAGAGAGAAGCTACATGATTTCAGAGGACGTTAACATAATCACTAAGATCAATGCATTACATTTTATTACCTGTTCCAAGTTGGTGTGATTATACTTCGTTCTGATCTTCATCATATTTCTAAATTCACATGATAAATACAATAACAGCGGAGATTAAATTGCATAAGAGTGAAACACCGTAACATAAATAACATAAATAGTGGTAAGTGCTTCCTGAATTTATCTGGGACCACAAGAAACTCTCACTAAATTTGTCAAGCTGTGTTCACAGTTCACTTAACTCAGGGCGTTCCCGGACACCTAACAAAGTCTTCCACACTGGCCCCATGCTACTAATCATTCTCTCAGCCCGACAAACTACGATCAGTAGTCTGTGATTCAGCGCATGAGGTCAGGGTCAAGCTTTACGGTGGTAACTTTCATTGCAGGAGGAGGACACTGAAAAAAATAAAATTAAGCTCACAAAGATTTCTACTCAGTAAGTAGGAGAGGGTCCGATGGAAGAAAAAAACTGTTGTGTCCTCATCAGCAGCTCAGCTTCCTCTCCAGGTGGGACTGGAAGTGGTCATCGTATGGTTTTTGCTTCCTGTTTTAAACTATTTCCAAACCACTGACATTTTATTTAGACCACATGGTAATACGTCAATGCAGATAACATACAAAACATGCTCAAATGTACCATATGTCATCCACTTAAGGCCCGTCCATGCTTCACATGTCCGCGTGGGTGCGTGTTGCGCGTTGGTCCGCGTGACGTAAAAATCGTCATGAATTCCTGTCCGCTAGGGTCCGCGCGGACCGGTCCGCGGACGTCCGCGCAGCAGCCAGAAATTGAGACCGCGTTGCGCATTGCGCGCAGGTCGCGGAAGTGTGCGCCTGCGCCAGAGCGCCATAGCAAACAAAACATGACGGTAAAAGTGAAAGTAGACGGAGCTCCAGCCTGATGGCTCCACTTAAAGACACCGAAAGAGTGAAAAACTCGTGGAAAGAGAGAGAGACTGTCTGGAGGGAGGAGAAGGTCTGCAGACAGAAGTGAAAAAGTAACTAATCGCTCCGGCGCCGCCCCGCGATTCAGAAACAGAAAAAAAAGGCTAAATAAACTTTAATACTTAAAGATAATGTACTGACAATGTATGTGCTTAATTTTCTCTAAATAATCCGTAATAAAGGAGCAGATAAACAGTCTGTAGTGCCGGAAAAGCTTGTCGAGGCTGCGTGGATCACCGCGCCGGCATGAGACGCGTACAGCTGAGCTCAAAATGTAGCATGGGAGAAAGCGCGTCCGCATCGGTGGTGCGCGGACCTTCCAAAGCGGACGCGGAAACGCGTACATGTGAAGCATGGACGGGCCTAAGGACTCCATATTTACTTTTCTTAAATGTGTGTGTCTGCTCTCATGATGGCCTACACCTGAACCAGAAAAACAGCTTTGGAGTAGACAATAATGGCCAAGTGAAGGTGATTCAACTTGTCTTCCGCTGCCTCTCAAATAAGGCTGGATATAGTGGCCTGAGAATGGATCTTAAGGCCTGGTAGACAATCTTTCGATTAAACAAGACTACCTGTTATCAGCAGAAATGTCACTGTCAACACAATTAAAGATATAATAAATGACAATTGTATTTTTGCGTTGAGTAGACAAAGATATGAATAAAAGTAACCATTTATACAAAGAGCAGCTAAATTCAGTGTGCTCAAATAAAACAACAAAGACAGTATTATTTGTCACATTATACTGGAGCTCTTTGCAAATCACTCGCAAAGAAGGCTTCCAGTGTCACACAGATCACAGGTTTTACAGTCTCGGACAAATGCCAGGGTAAAACACTTGTATTTATGAAGAAAAAAAAAAAAGGTAAAGAGAAGAAGAAAAAAGAGAAAGAACAGCACTCTACCTACAAGTGGTCTTGAATTATTGCAGATGTAATATTTTTTGAAAGGTCGTTTCGATAGTCCAGCACACCTCTAACTTAAAACTCATTCAGGAGGAGAGCGGTGACATTAAGAACACCATTGGACTAAGCAAGCTTTTACCACATAAAGAGCACTCAGCAGTATATTCTCTCCCTTACTTACAGTTTGATTTCTGGGCATTGATCTTTCTTTTTCACTCAGTTGAAACCGCGATGCAGGCTCCAATATTCCTGACTTATTGAGATGTACTTTGCATCATTTCGGCAGAAATGAAGTGACACACAAGCTGAAATATGCAGACACAATGGAAGCAAACTGCAAATGCAGGATTTCATCTAATGTAAATCCTAATGCAATGTGTAATTTGTGTGAGTGAAAAAAAGGAACATTTGATCCTCTTTGACTGACAGGATAATGTTTATATGTGCATCTCAAAGTCATTATTTTCTCCAGGAATTTACAATATGTTATATGGTAATGGTCATTTTTATAAATGCCTGTACCCCGCTATTAGAGAAAAGGAGCGGGAAGACTGACACGCCAATGTGATTCCAGTCTGTTCGGGAGTCCCTGGGGGGGTAGAGCTGTTGTAAACCCTGTGAAACATTTCCGAGATAGAGAGATCAATCTCCTGAGGATACACATGCAAAAACAACCAACCTCTCTTTTTTTCTGTTTTTCTATACGTAGGATGGTATCTGAACAGTGAAGACATGAAAATGCAGACCAAGGTGAAGTGCAGAGATGTGAATGTCCTGTCCTGTGCTTTGTAAAGAACACTCTGATATATAGATAAATACAACCGTTCATTATGTGTTCACAATTTACTGCAGTGCAAGAACAGACTGGACCTTTGTTCTATTTTTTTAAACCTTCGTCATAAACACATAAACACATAACACATAAACACACAGTGGACCTTACTTGGATGTGAGAGAACACACACAAAATGAAAATGTGTTTTTTGGGGGGTTTTTTTGGGTGGTGGGGGGGCTTTTGCACATTCATCCCTTTGTTCTAATGCAACATGCCACCTAATTCCACCTAAATACTTGCAGAATTGTTAAATCAAATGACCTCAGATTGGACATAGGCTCATAATGTCTCGCCAGAATTTGACATCATTATTGCACCTCCATTGTTGTTATGGCAGTTTTGCACACGCGCCCATATTTCACTCCATTACAGTGCTCCTGTGGTCTTAATGTCTCAGAACGGCTTCACATGTGATCCTAGTAATGGCGTGCTGCCTTTCTGTGATAAGAGGGACAATTAGAAATGGAATGAAAGCTTTTGAATTAAATTCTCAGTGGCTTTAAACATATATATTTGCAGTTAGATTTATTCTAGCTATTAAATTAACATAATTTATCAAATGTTAATTGACTTATTATACAGAAGTCCTATGAGAGACATATTCAGTCACAGCCTGAGTTGCCTAGAAGTGTTTGATTCACTCCAGAAATACTGAAAACCTGCATTATAAGGGATTCAGTTTGTAAATTGGAAAAGCCTATGCTGAAATAGGCTTTGCATCCTTGTTGATAATTCCATCTATCTTATAGGAACATGCATGCATATTTAAAGAGGAAATGTGTGATTTGGAATGAAATCAATGTAAAATTGTTGATGAAAAATTTTAGTTTTGGTTACAAGGAGAGGATAGGATCAAAACTTGAGAACTGAGACAGACTTAGAACACTACAAGGTCAGAATACACACTTGACATAGTACAAAGACATGCAACTTGGCCCGACACACTCTTTAAAGAAAGTCGTGTTTGTTTTGCTACAAATATTGATGGCTATTGCCTCGTCACATTCTTCATTGAGGCTGTTTCTTCAATTTACAATTTCATTTAACAGTCACACTTGTTCAAAGCGACATACAGCACTGGGGGCAATTCAGGGTTCAGTGTCTTGCCCAAGGACACTTCGACATGCAGACAGGGGGAGACAGGGATCGAACTCACAACATTCCGATTGTGGGACGACCGCTCTCCCCACTGAACCACAGCCATCCATGTGGGGACATTGTCTTGATCCTCTTTCAAGAATAAGCTGAAGTGTTTACATTTGTGGGTCACTCCTACAAGAAATGTTTTGTGTATTTTCTGTCTGAATTCTGTATTTATGTTATTTTATCATCAAGTGTTATCTTTACTTTGTCACTCTTATGTTGATATGATCTTTTTTTGTGTTAACTGTATGAGAGGGACGTTACAGTAAACACACCCCTGTTTTCATAGTATTTTTGAGTTAAAAAGTCCAGTCTCTAAGTTGCATTCACACAATCAGCAGTGCGATATTGAAGACGCTGTACAAAACCTGGATATTATAGGAAATTTAATGAGATCCCCCTGGACTCAAGTTTAGAACCAAAAAGGAGGACATGTCCAAGCAAAAGAAGTATGTTCACCCTATTTTGGCATTAATGTTGACCCCAAGATCAATATTGTCTTTTTATAAGCGTTAAAGAACTCCACCTGTGCGCTGCTTCATCTTCTATCAGTTTAATCCTCCATAATCATTTCTGAAACTGACCTTATTGTGAAGGACTCATTTTCATCAAAAAATTTAACAACACTAACACCTACATCCCTCTGTGAGTTCAAGTCTGCCACCCAAACCTCACTATCTACTACTTAGAACACATTTACTGCCCAGATCTGCCACAGAAAGTCTTTAAAAGCGGTTGGCCTATCTGGTTTCACAAAAATGAAGAATGAAATCTTTAAGGTTGCAAATGATTTTGGAAAAATATCACATAGTGCTTAGCACATGTATCAGAGCTTTTCACATTTGTATAAAGGGAAGAAAGTAATTGTTTCATTTTGCTGGGAACTGTTAATTATTAATTAAAACCATTTAATATTTGAGAGAAACTCATTTTCACTGACCAAGCTAAATTAAGGTTGAAATAACAAACTATTGCTTTTGCTGTATTCTTCAAAATGTTCCTTTGTGTTCACACACGGGTTTTGGTTCTTAACAACCTGCAACTGAAATCCAAAGAGGGAAGATGTGAACAACATCAGAACTGAAGACAAACTGAAAGTCTTTATCTGATGTGAGATTAACAATGTCTTTTCAGGGTCTAATAGGTTTCTCAGTTTGCAACCTTTTCAAGAGCGATGAAAAGGTCTTCTGCTTTTACATGTATGGTCACTGAGCTGTCAGCAGCATCTACCAAGCACATGCCAGATCATTTCAGTGTGATGGATTGTTGGCTTCGGGGAATGGGCTTGGAGTGGCACTAACAGAATGATGGAATTGAAGATATTTCATTCACCGAGTGAGCCACAGTAATTACTATCCATTTCTAGGTCATTAAGGGAAAGGTCAAGGCATCGCTGGATTGGTGCTGGAAACAGTCATTGCAGGACCCCATAATTTAGATTTAATTTACAAGGAACAGCCATGTCTTCTTGAAATGAATGTCTTTTCACCATCAAGTCACTTCACCTCTAATAACATGACATGTTTAGAATGCCGAGTTGTTCTACTGCATAAATAACTTTTCTTTAAAATATGGCATCTTTCATATTATGGACATCCAACATTGAGGAAAGATGACTAAATGCCATGAGTTATATCTACCATTGATCTTTATGAATACGTTGATGTAAATTCCCTCAGATCTTTTATAGATCATATGCTGACACATACAAGATTCCCCTGATTATTGAACTGGCGTGTGGTCACGTACTTCCAGCACACAAGGATAATGGAGGAAGTCATCAGTCATACTTGCCTCAGGCACTGACTCCTGCCATGGACTACTGACATGATGCAATTGGATTAGAGACAATGCTGGAACAATCAGCTCTCAGTGGTTGCTTTCCTGTGTGAAATATTACAGTGTGATACAGTCCATTGCAAAATCACAAGTTTTGCATGCATCCTACACTTGCATCGTTTCATGAAAGCCGCCACGAGCAACAAATTTGCATAACTTTTTCACATGAGGGATTTTTAATTTGACAGTGGAATGACATGCACATGAGTTCACAGAGGGAACGCCGAACATCAAAACGTAGCGACATCTATGGAGACTGAGAAGCAGTGTCAGCTTATAATTAGAGCTCTTCCGCTTGCTCTAAAAATGGCTTACATCAGGTAAAAAGAACTCAGGCTGTGGATAACAAAAGTTGTCTAGCATCTGCGCCGTAGACATTAACATGACTGATGATAATAAAAGCAGTAATGATAAAAAATACTTTCAAAACAGATAAAAATTAATGCCCACACCATAAGCAAGTAAATGAAACTGACCCATCCACATGAGTAATAAGTTCCAAACTTCAGCAAATCACTAAACTTGAATTTATAATCGTTAATGCTTGCAACAGCGAAAAAGAACTTAGTTGACAGTTTGATGAATAGTTTTCTAAGTATAGAAAGTTAGCCAGAGTTTATGTGCCAAAGATATCTCAGCAGCTGATGACATCCTTAAGTGGTTATTCATCAAATTATATCAACAAGTAATACAATTTTCTTTTGTAAATATAAACAAGGAAGGGGTAAACACATTGTCCCCTACAAATCATGCCTTCTATTAGTGACAATCTGTCTTTTGACCTGTAATTTAAGCATCGCCTGCAGGTCTGTTTTGGAAATTGCTCAACACAGCAGCCAAATGCACCATTTCAAATATGGGCAGAACAAGGAATTTATGCACATGGACTATTTATGGATAGTGTAGAAGACAGGTTAAAGAAAAGCCATCCTTGAAATGAAATCAAGTACATTTCATTAGTAAAAAGAAAAAAAGGAATGAAAGAAAAAACACCAACAACTAAGTCAAAAATTCAAAAAACATTTTTATAAAACTTATGAATAATTAATAAAGCAATCAATTTAGCTGATATGACCCTACAAACAAAAAAGACAAATAAATGGTCTAAAACTTCAGGATTTAAGAAAACCATAACCATTCATGATCACTTATGGCTGTCAGTATCTAACATTACTAATACTACTAACCAAAATTACTACTGCTGTCAACCTAACCAAATGGAAGCACTCAGGACACTGAGTGAAAAAATATATACACACTTTAAAATGTGTAAGCATGAGGTTGGGATACGCTGGGAGGGACAGAGGGATATATCCTACTTCCCAAGTATCCCCATTCAGTTTAATTATATGTACTGTATGGTGTGAAGTATAACTCACCTCTGCCTCATCATTAAACCTTCCTCAGACAAAACATATCAAATTAATGCATTCTGAAATATGATTTGAAAATTATAGCACCTTATTTAGAGTTTAACTTGTGCTCGTAACCATAAGTGTCACTTGGACGGTCCATTGTGTGCTTAATGCCATCAGATTAACTGGTTTTTTTTTTTTGTTTGTTTGTTTTTTTTGATGAAATACATGATCTTCAGTCTGGAATCCACAGACAATAGTACATTGCATTTAGTGAAAGATGGAAGTGGGAGGCTATTCCTTGCAAATTAAATCTACTGTAAGTCTCTACAACACCTGTGCGATTTATGATCTTTTATAGTCTTTTATTTTATTATTGACCAGGTGGTGATTAAGTCCACTTTGCAGAAAATACCATTGGAATATACCACAATGGAGCTTCATTATATTTTGCCTTCAGTCTCAAAACTCAGCCACCACCTATTTCACTTGTACTGCTTGTACTGATTATGAGGTGGGAGCCTATGGGGGGCACGGATATCGCCTACAAGAGGAGGTGTTCTTATTTCTGTTTTTTTTTTTTCTTTTTTTTTCAAACCTGTCCTGTCCAGCATGGAAGCAGCAGAATAAAGGTCTGGCTGCTGTTATGTGCCTGACAGATTTTCTCTTCCAAGAGGAGCTTAAAAGCATAAAGCTCCTCTTGTTAACATGGTTTCTTACTTTATTTTATTTATTTTGAGTGCTATACACGATATTGCTGGACCTGACAGGGGGCCAGAAAGACAGGTAGAGAGACAGAAAGTGAAGGAAACAAACAAGTGAACAAACAAGCAAACAACAACAAAAAAAGAGTGGAGAAAAAGAAGAGAGTTCAAAGATACGATGCTCTTTCAATGAATATCGACACTCCAGACGACCAGCAACTGCGCCTTCATAAAGATATGAGTCCTACAGACTGTTGTTGGAGAACATAGCTGGTAGTGAACTGGGACATGCAAACTGAGGATCCAGGTATGAAATTACACCAGAGCATCAGGAGAGGCCTAATGCAGATAGCCGTTAGTCTAACCCACCACAAGAAAACAAGGAAACCGAGTCCACATGCACAATATGGAGAGTGATTAAAGATCAGCGTGATCATGCAAATGTGATGGTCATCATGCATATATGACCTCTGACCTCTGAGAAGACCAGAAGCCGGCCACAGGGGCCCTCAGGGCCCAGACAACCGGCGGCCATCCTAGAGCCCAGACCTAAGCCACTCCCCCAGGCAGATGTCCACGCACCAGTCCAGAAGGGGGCAGAGGAAAGCCCAGGGCTCAAGAGCAGAAGTCCATTCAGGCAGAGAGCAATGACCATACCCAGGAGAACTGACCTACACAGGCAGCCACTCTCCCCAGGACAGCGCTCCCCCAGCTTTCCAGTTGCATACCCCGAGATCCAGGGGCTGGAGGCTTGCTGTGTGGAGTTTGGCTGGGTACATCCTGGAAGTCACAAGTCTATATGGTTTCAATAAAGAGAGAACCACATGGACCTTCACGTCTCACATTTATACTTACTAAAACTGACAAACATATCTTTGAATTGTGGAAAACAGGATAGAGCATGCAAATGCAGCGTGTCACTGTGTACGTTTGATGCACAAACTCATTTCTGTTATTCAGCATTCCTGACCATTGGATCACGATAGATAAAAACAGGCAATGGTATTATTAATTTATTAATGTTTCTTGTCTGCTATTTAATTTTATTCAATCAGTGGTTTGTCTTTTTCTTTTGGAGAAATCAGATATCCCTCACATAGCTGATTGAATTTAATCATAAAGGTCCCTGTTATCAAAAGTGAATGAGCCAAAATCTTTTCTCTCATTTATTATATGTGATGATTTTTCTGTTTGGGAAAAGAAGAACCAAAAACATGGTGTCAGACTCCATGATAAATGACTGTTCGGATAAATAATGAAGTAAAGTGGAAGGAGGAGTTTCTCTTTTCAAACTGAATATCTGATCATGAGTGTTGTTTCATCCATCAACAATAAAAAATAAGTAAATTATGTTTGATGAAGCTCAGGTTTGCACAGTTCATCCAATGGAAGATGATGACGAACTGACTGACGGATGATGATTAGAAACTACATGCAAACACTAATGCACTGCACAGAATGACAAATTATGGCAATGAACATCTTGCTAACTGTTGTCGTGTCAACAGATTCAAAGGAGGTGAGGTGTTGCTAATTTATTATCTGACACATCTGAGGTGATATTTTGGTTTCTATTCCTGATGAGCCTTTGGCCAGTCAACTGAATGACACTATGATGCATCAACTCAGGCAACAGTCTGAAGATGCTGTGCTAATTATCACATTCATCAGCTTCTAACAACGCAGCTCTCATTACTTGAGACACAGCATCTGGAGGTGATGGAGCTAGCAGCACAACTCTTAATGATGTATGTATTAGTTTTCACAGGTTCAGCCTTTCAGATGATAGGCCAGTTCAAGGATTTGTCACAGCTCAGACACAGAGATTCATCTTTTCTGGTATGTGGCAAGATGAGTATAGTACATTCTGAACTGATTTTATGAGCAAGCAAAGGCGAACTTTTCTGTGTTTCCAGCATCAATAAAAGCAGAGAAAAAAAAAGGCAAAGTGAGTCTAAAACTATCATTCCCAATGCAGAAATGTGAGGTAATAATCAAACAATGAAATAAAATGAAATTGGTTAGTATAAAATATTAAATCTTTGCTATTCAGAGAGCACAGAGTATCACACTGGCGGCAGCAGCCACTGATCAAATTTATTCAAGCGTCCCACAGGAAATGCTAAAAATCGTACGAAAACCCAACCACCATTGGCACAGCAGGGAAACTCACCAATCGTACTGCACGTCGGCGAAAAAACCCTGGAGTGGAATTTTGAGGTGTATTTCTTCTCTGCTGAGATCTGGATTTGGACTGAATAGATTTGATTTGTGGTTGTGGGAACACTCAAATGGATTATAGACTGAACTCACTGAACCTTTGGAACAGTGGGACATTCCACACTCACACTCACTTTCATTGCTATTATATAGTTTCAGTTCTTGCTCTTGTAGCGCTTATTTTACCACCAAAGCTGAATTGAGTGGGTGGTATTTTTGTTTATGTAGTGCAGATGGTGTTTTCCTTTGCCTTTAATGCCATTTCATGTGCTACTGAAGGACTGTTTTGTATCAAACTGACAGATTTCACATGGGCTGGAACAGTTTTTGTTTTTATAACATTGCGAGGGCTGGGAAGCAAGAACAATGCACGGGGTATCATTTTTAAATTACTTGTGAATTCATTATTCAATTTTGTGTTCAACAATGTAAGTAACCATGATTATTCTCAAAACACAACATGGCCATGAGAATCATAGCTAGCACTTTAAGAGTGATTCAGCAGACAAAATGGAATGCACCCCAGACTTATGCGTGAAACTTCCATTGATCTGAAATGCATAAAATTGTGTAGGCAATGTATGGTTGCTATTTTTTACAGGTTCTTTTTTTCCTTTTTCTTTTTTTTTTGTTTTTTTTTTTTTTGTTCCAGTTAGGACAGGATATAGTTTTCAGGTAATTTATCATGGTGTCTGAAGTTATCATGTTGGAATGTTTAAATGATGATATAAGTAGTACAAACAGTTGACCACTTGCAGAATAATGTGCGAGAAGTGCCCCAGACTATGAACACAATGCCACAGAATATGGAAATAATGAAAAAAAAAAAAATTAAATTCTGCACTTACATGCTGAGGTTGTTTCCCACCAACTTACCCTTACTTTTGCTGCTTTCCTGAATAGGTGTGTATGTAGATTGGTGTACTGGAGGGGTATGCTATTTCAGAAAATCAAGAAACAGATTTTTCCTTTCCTGGTTCTCCGCTGTCAGGAGAGGGGGTGCCCTCTAAATATGTAGCTTTCTTTCGAGTGTCCCCATTTTGTGTTGCCGGGATTTAAAAGACCTCAGCACTCTCAAACCTGTTTGAAAAGGTAACTCTTGAGTCTCGCTTTGATGTACAATGAAAGGGTCTCTTACCAAGATTCTTCTAATTAAAAGTTGGGTGCACTGAGGTGGGCATCTGAATTATCAAATCTTCCTCAATAAGCATGTTCCCACTTGGCATACAACCCACCTTGTATTTCCTCCTTAAAAGTTAAAACTCATAGGGAGCTCATTTAGAGAAGGATGGCTTATTCATATAATTTTCCTCTCCATAGGACTCACCAGTAGTCTTGATTCGCTGGAAGATTGACAAGCCATTATTTTGTGTTGACTGATCATTACCCCATTCCCACAATCCAGGAGATACATTATCTTTGAAGGTGGCCATTTTCTTTTCTGATTAGAGGCTACTGGAAGGTGAAAAGGGATCCGAAGTTGCACAAAATTATAGCCTTCATTGGAATTTTGCATCTGTTTCAATTAGAACTAATGCTGTTTGGTAAGAGGAAAGTACTGGCAACATTCCAAAGGTTCACCATGAGAGTAATGGAGGGAGCTGGAGGGCTTCTTCTCTTTTTTATTCCAATGGCATAGTCTTCTACTCACCCTGGGAACATCCATGTGGTGTATAAGCTGACCTTGGTACGCTGTACAATGCGTGTCTTTTTTTGAAAGTGGAAAGGGTAACCTATTCAAGACATCTCCAAAATCCTTGGGTCATACAGCGACCATAGCTGGAGGCCATTACGATCCACATAAGAGTGGGCTTGTGAATAGCTACTCAGTATTCACCAATGTGAAAGCTTTACAGACCGGACCTACACAAATAAGCGGGGTACTTATGTTGTGTTGCCACACCCCCATCTGGGCCTCCCTGATCACATCTCTGTCCAGCTGGGCTGCTATGACTCATGGATGAGATTCGAGCTGTTGTAGTTATCAATTTGACATGGTGTTTTAAAAGAAAACAAATGTTTTAGTAAGAATTCTTTTAATGTACATGGGACATTTATTGCTCTTGTCAGATTCAGATTTGCACGTTTTCAAATTTTGTTCCACAACACCATATTGTTTGGTGCAGATGCAGATATTTTGCACCACATTTTCTGCAGCAATCTCAACTCAAGTCAGCTCAACCTTATTTATAAAACACTTTAAAACAACCATTGTGGCAACAAAGTGCTGTACATAGATAAGCAAGAAATTCTAAAAACAAATAAAAAATACAATAAAACAAAATAAACTGAGTGTGTTTTTTACTGGCTTTGTAATATTGTATGGTTTTGTTATGGTATTATAAAGAACCACAAACTAGCAGCAGACAACTGCCCAGATTTAATCGTGAAATACTGACTACCCCACACTGACCTTACATATAATGTGAACAAAACCCTGCATTCACTGTGGGGCTCATAGGGTTTCAGGCTGCACGTTCATTTTTGCATGCAGGGAAAATGGAATCAAGGCCCGAAAAGTTAACTTCGCAGCAATGAAGTACCAATAAATCTGGTTAAAACTGAGTTACCTCAGTGGTTAAAAGTTCATTGAACACTGCTTGACATCGATTAAATGAAGTACTGGGTCAAAAATGGAGTATTTGAAAGCTTGTAACACTAATATGAATGACGAAAAAGATCAAGGTCAGGACATAAATCTGAATTAAAGGGGCTGTATTATGCTTTTTTTTTTTTTTAGCTAGTCCAAACCCTAGTATAGGCATTAACATGGTAATAGTTTATTTTTTGCGCTAAGGAAAAGTCATTTTGTGTGAAATAAAAGACTTTCTGGGGCTAATTCTGAAACCCGGGGGGGGGGGGGGGGGGGGGGGGGGGGGGGGGGGGGGGGGGGGGGGGGCTCAGAGGAGCCATCTTCTCCTATTGACGTCACTGTGGGTTAACAGACCGTTTACACGGGTGTGGGAGGGGCTGCCTCTCTGAGCAGCAGAAACACGAGGAAAGCTCAAACATGCAGGCACGAAGGAAAAAAATGCTTTGGGGGTGTTTTTGGTGAGTACATAACTATATAACAAGGTTAAAACATACAAAAAGTGAATTTTTTAATGATACAGCCCCTTTAAAACTTTTCAAAGTAAGTGGATGTGATATAACATAGGATAAATATTTGTTAAAACTGTGCATGAAAATAAGGTGACTTGACATAATTTATGACTTGACTTGCTCAAGAAAAAAAATGACTTGGAACTTACTTGACACTTAAAGGTTAGGATTTGTGACTTAGTTGAGACTTTCACAAATGTCACTCGGTCCCATGTCTGTAAATTGGCATGGGAAAAATAGAGCACTGCCAAAAAGGCAGAGGACAACACAGTGGAGGTGTCGGTACCTGAACAATAAATACATGACATCGAGGGAATAGAAAGAGCCAACACCAACAGCACAAATAATACAGATGTAGTGGAAGGTCTGAAAGGCTAGCTACCAGAAATATGGGGGCAATACGCCCCATAGACAGTGATTAAGCAGAGATAAGAAAGCAAATCTGCTAAGCTGTGGAAACCAGCAATGTATAAAGTGTAGAGACTTAGCTCCTTGTTGAAAAAGAAACTGTTTCATCATGTCAAGAATGTATGTGAGCCTTTTTTTTTTTTTTTTTTTTTTTGATAGATATACATAAGAAATGTGTTTTCAAAGATGCTGCCCAAAGAGAAGAGACAGCCACCAGAGGTATTGCAACAAAATGCAGATTTGGGAAATCAACTTAAACAATGGAATATAGATCTCTCAGAGGTTTGTTTTGCTATTAACTCAGTCTGTGTTCACTTGATTTTTGTTCCCTGTCGAGTTAAATATCAGTTAGACAGAGAGGTGTCCTGCATAAGCTACTGTAGCCTCAAGTGTTTGTCCCAATATCCCTGCTGGCACCAACATTAGTAGCTGGAGGACCTGAGTGGCTTTGTCTCGAAACAATTTGATCTCTGCTCGACACTACTATAGAGGAGATAAAAAGGATAGCAATGGACAAATGAACATGGAGTTTGCAGTCAAAGACAATGCATTGGTCCAAACCCGTTCTCTCTCTAAAGGCCAAGAAATTCTTCACCAAAAACCATTAAATGGAAACTACCGTTTCAGATTGTGGAGCAAAAATTGTGGTCCACTGAACTATAAAAGGTGTTGAAGGATACTTGTCTAGATGAAGACGTTTTCTACATTTTTCACCTGTCCTACCTCTACCCATCATCTGGCCTGTGAGAACAGGAATGCTAGTATTTTATGGCAATCTTCAATCTGATGAAAGGAATTTCAAGATTAGGAGCACCTTTGCTTTACAGACAGGGCCTCTCTGTGAAAGACAGAATTTTATAGTCAGTTTGATTGAGTTATTTTCAATTGAGAGATGAGATTCTCCTGTGCACCAAGAATGTCATTGAAGTAACATGTTTATATTTCCATTCTGATCACTTTTAATCCAGTTATTGGTGTCACTGTGAATACAGCTAATGTTGACTTGGCTTCCAGTGATGAAGCAATGTAAGGGTCTCTGAGAGGCTACTGTTGACAATGACAGACATGAGTCAGAGAGTATATACATTCTTGAAGGAAGCAGAAATTAACCGTTTAGATACAATTCTGAACAGCTTCACCTCTATCAATCATCTAATAACTCAATCATCAGCAATACAGTGTTGGAAAATCACATATAAAGTATCAGTTTGTATGGTTTATAATTGGTAGCACATTTTATCAATGGGACAAAGAAATCACCATCATATTCAGCTATGTCTATGGCTGAAAAGTCTACCGTTTAAAAAGCCATCTTATCCAAACGGAGTTCCTATGAAGATGCCCTGAATGGAAATACAAAGCTCAAGCCCACTAAATCCTAGACATGTGGCTCTACAAAAGATGGATTCACTTCTCTGTCTCATACAACTGGGAAAATTGAATGAAACTATGACCCCACCCCACCCCACCCCACCCCACCCCCGTTTTTTAAGTTTTATACATTTTCTGATTGAATAATGAATAACAATGAAGCTGTTTTCAATGACATACCTATTTAATGAAAATTAAACATATTTTAGTAACTAATTCTATAGATTTTTCACAGATTTAACTTTTTTTTTTCATATCTGCAGCAGGAACAGATGTGTTGGGTTCACTAACCAAGCAAATACTGCAGCATCAAGATGCAGAAACAATATTGCCATGAAGGTTGAAATGGCCATGAAGGATGAAAGCACCGTGAGGTTTACATCATTAAGGTAGATGTGCTTCAGAAGGTCAGCAAACTCTTGACTGCAGTGTTAGCACACAGGATGAACTCAACTTCAACAGCCAGCCATGCTGGTACATGCACACGTGTTCCTTGTCACAGTCAGGTTTAGACTTGACCAGCAGCTTAAGCTGAGTGTGTAAATGTTGCATCTTGTATTTCTAGCCAGCAGTTGTAGAAGCAATGCTAATGTCTGCCTGCATGGATGGCGCTGTAAACTGCTGGCATCTTCCCAGCGTTTGTCGAGTTCAGACTCTGAATGGATGTAGGCTGCTGTCCAGAGGATAAGTATCAGATAAAGAGCTGCAAGGCTTCTGGCGGTGACTATACGCTTTGAGTGAAAGCTGAATGGCCCTTTTGTCATTCCTCCCAGTAGATGATCAAGGTTGATGCCAGAAGTATTGAAACAAACTGAAAGAAGTGAATAGTTAACCTTTTTAACATGATGTCTTTACATGATTGAATGCTTTCTGACACCACAATGAATTTTAGCAAAATGTGATCTTCCTTTTGCTGTTTTGATTTTAAACAAGTGGCACTGACATTATTTTTTTATGTTAAGAAAAAGGATTCTAATGTAAGTAAGTTATGCAAAAGATCCCTGAATATGAATCAAATTGGAAACAGAGAATAGACTGATGCCATAAAAGCATCTGTTTTCCTGGTGTAATGGAAATCTGCTGCTGCCACTTTGATGATTTAGCAAGGCCAAGTTAAATACTCAGTGCTTATGCACAGCATATGAAAAGGTTGTGGAAAATGTAAAACCATTTTAATCAATCACTCCCAGTCGGTTGCTGTAGCTGGGATTTCAGTAAAGGTGAGCACAGTAAACTACAAATTAGCATATTGTGTATCTTACAGTATCTGTTGTCCATGGCTGTTTTATAAAGCATGAAAAGCTTCAGTTCATTAAGTCACCCTCAGACTAATTGAAATGGCTCAGATTGATGCAGTCTTATGAATGGCCTTCCCAACATTTTCCGTCATTTATTCTGTCATATTTATGCAAGTTATATAAAAACCCACACCATCTGCCTCTGGCTGCTGATTTGGAGTGTTGCCTGCTCAAGTCATGCCACTCTTCCCCATTCAAAGAATAATATAATTTCCTGGAGAAGCTTCTTGATATTTATTGAACTGCTGTCATCAGACATCACTGTGAATGAAGTTATTTTTAATTATTTTATCGCCTCTCTATCCAATTCATATTCCACTTGCGCCTGCAATTTTCTGGACTCGGTCATCCAACATAACAGGACACAGTCACTGCTCTCCTAAGACCTATCGTTTTGTAAGTGTTGTTGCTGGTTAGAGAAGAGCCTCTGACTAGGAAGTCAGATTAACACATCCACCCATCACAAAGGTGTCAGCGTGAATATTCATCCAATATCTTGATGAGACATCGCCATAATTTTGTTATGAAACAATCTCAGGGCAGAAAGATACAGAATCACTGCTTATTGGATTTCAGATATATTTATCTGCATAATTATTTATTTATTTCAGTTTATTAATTAATTTATTTTTGCTTGGTAAAAGTTGCGAGCCACTTTGAAAACTTCTGAACAATGAATAGTATGTATCAGTGCATTTTTTTATAGTGTATGTTTGATCTGAATTGTGCACTCTTCAGTATTTCAAATATTACATTTACATTAATGCCTTTTTTCTACATGATGCTGTTTGTCTTTTTGTATGTGGATTTTAATTTTTGTATTTGCATAGTGGCTTTTGAATATGTTGTTTGATTTTTCATCCACCATAAAATAAAATAAAACAAATCACATTCAATCAAAGTCTTTACTGATTTAAGAATTTTTTAAAAAATGACAAAGGATTTGTTATGAAGTCATTTAACATAAAGTCATGTTTAATAGGACCATACAAAACATTGTGTTGTCATGCTTTACTGTGGACCACTGAATCACAGTCTTAAGCTGTTGAGAAAGGCAAACATTTTAGTCCTGCTTTTCTGTGGAAGTGTGCAGTAGGTACTTATACTACACATAAAGCTGTGTTTTCAGTGTTTGAACAGGTACTGCATTGCCCCAGAGTTCCCTTCAGCACTGTTTGCTCTTTGGGATTCAGTGATTTTAGTCAGAAGTGAAAGGTTATCTACAACTGGAGCAGATAGTTGAGAGAAATTCTCACAGCAGCACAGATATCCTCATTTCTACAAAAGTATATCTACATATTGTTAAAACTGACCGTCTTTGTTGATTGAATTTAAACTGGACAATTTCTGCCACAAAGGCAAAAGGGTTATTGGTATTCTGCATGGTTTAGGAGTAAACTAATAATCTGAGACATTCAGGCCTACTGCAAGGAGTGGGAACAATATGGGATCAAGAAATGTCTCATCTTTGACTTTTATTTCAAGATAATAAAAAAATATAAAAGTGAGTTGGTAAAACTGTTAGCATGGCCATTTGATTCAATTCAGTTTTTTAATTTTATTTTTTCAAGCCAGAATATGAAAGAGATCGTTATAACTTCCATCACAACATTAAAAGTTGTTTGTTTGAATAAATAAATCAATTTCTAAGCCATAATTGATGTCTCTGGTGGACCGGATGAACCCATTCTGCCCAGCAGATATAATGTGGGAAGCGTTGGGAGGTTTCAACCAATCAGTGCTACTTAGACTGAGACAAAACATGTGTGACATAAAATTTGGGGACACGTGGGTGCACAATGGTGTTCAAGCTCTGTGGTGAATAGCTCATCCCCCAGTCTAGATCATTCATTTACAGCTGGGCACATCTAAATCCAATTTATGTACTTCAAAAGGGACCATTCCCCTGCCAAATAGATTGTATCTAAGAAAACACTTCACCAAAGCTGACTGATAGTGTGAAAACAAGTTTTGGAAGGGAACTGAATGTAAGAAAAATTATGAGAGAGCAATGTTTGTTCTTTAAAAAAAATTAAATGTTTTTCAAGGCACTGAGGGTGCAATTTATTACAGCCTTTCTTGGGTCAGATCAAGGCCATTATTTTAAGGAACAAAACTACAATCAACAAATCCCAGCACTGATTACCCCACTTTACTCTCCATGCTGTCAAACCCCTATTGTCTTTTTGTTTTTACAGACTTAAATGTTGGGCTCCTTAAGCCTGCAGGGGTATCCCACAGGAATTACAGGAATTTTATGGCTGCAGAACAAATGGGGGAATCAACCTGTGACACCCATGAACGATGATAGTTACAGCAGCATATTTCTTCCAGACATTATAAGGGTGATGATGAATGAAAGGGGACACTGGACAGGGAGCATTTTCAAGATATAGATGCCTGAACCTGATAGCCTTTGGGGCCAGCAGGGATGCAAGGAAGTCCATTCTTCTATATGCTCAAGATAGAGAGACATTCACCTCTCACTAACCTCTGGTGTCAAGGCCCCATGAAGAAGGAGAGACTCGCCCCGAAGGAAAGAATTTATGATTTTGATAAAATGTCTCCAATGAGCTGCTTCTTTCCAACACGGTCGCCGTTATTGTGTTTTAGGGCAATAGATGACTGTTGAGGTGTTTGACATTAGCAGAAATTCATAAACTTTCAATAAACTTTTTTTCAATCAAAATAAATCACCCTTGTCTTGATTTTGCATAATATTCTGAACTTGTAACCTTAAATCATCAGTGGCCTCGTGTCCGCTAAAGGCCACTGACAAGACGGCAGTGCCAAAAAAAATTGCTGAGATGACTCATTGTTTGAACATTAAAGTTTTACGGGTAATTGCTAAATTTAAAGGCTTCCTTTTACAGTTTCATTAAAAAGCCATTAAAGCGGCTATAGGAAGCAAAAACATTGGTTCTGGGGTTAATTTCCACAGGGATTTAAAGACAATCTCTCTTCACACCAGAAGTCATTCATTCACGGTATAATGCCAGTTGGTAAAGGTCGATGTAGAAAAGCCCAGGGACCCAAGCATGCCACTGAGAGAAAGATTAAGATCCGAGGTATTGATAAACTATCACTGACAATACAAACAACCCGCTGGGAGCCTGTGACACGTTTTCACTGACCGAAGTCTCTTTCAGCATCCACCACGGATAGCAGAGTTTAATTATAGCAAACAATGTGATAGTTGTGTGACATGGATTTATCTACACTACTCAATCTCTTCTTCTGGTAAAATACTTGTTGCATTGTGGGAAGGCATGGGAGTCCGCCTTGTTTTCATTCTGTGCTCCTAATCAGTGTGTAAGAGACATATAGCATAGTCGATTATTCTTGACCTTTTTAAAATCCTAAAAGATAAATAGACTGCATTGAGCAGTGCGCTCTTGAATGAATGACCCATTCACTATAATTGCTGTTTTTGAGTGGCAAAAGGTTTTGCTTTTCACAGAGTGGAACAGATGAATTTCACTTCTAATTATGTTTATTTCTTCTACATATTTGGTGGCTGGAACTTTACCTGACTAAAAGGAAACCACAAATGCATGTAACAATGCTGTTTTAGTTTGTTCTATAGTCCGTTTGATTAATCCTCAAACTGTAAAGGTACACACAAAAGAGTCTGTTTAATGTCTTGGGGAGAAGACTCCTTGGCTGGGGCGAACAAGGGAATAATGCGATCTGTGGATGTGGAGAAAGCTTCGTGAAGCGAGGAGAGAGCCGTCTTTGATGATGTCATCGGGGTTATCTGGCCCTGGGCTTGGTCACCACATCATAACAGAAAGCCAGTGTTTCCAGCTGAGAGCTGCCAGTATGAAAGTCATGGTAATTTTCCTCGCAGGGAGTATCTGACATGACATCGTGAAAGTCAAAAAACAATGAAGGATCGAGTGGTACGGCAAACATAGATTTTGTTTAGTTATATATTTATTTATTTTGCTATAAGAGCCATCTCCTACGACTTTGAGTTTCTTAGAAGTGCAGTTGTTCACTGCTGAGCAGTTTGTGCATTTTAACAAACAAGCTCTACATCTGCTGTCTTGAGTGCTGTCTTGCATCTTTTAATGCCTTTTCAAGGTTGCACGTCCTTTTATCTAAAGTTTGAAAAAAAAACTGTCAAGTGTTTGACAATCACAGAGTATAACTTTTACTATTAAATCAACTTAATTGAAGCACCATAGTCTACAGTTCAAGTGGGACGACAAAAAGAATAACAAATTTGAAGACTCGCGAGGAGAAACAGATTGAGATGGGTGAATTTCAGTTCCAAAAACAAAAAGGATTTTAGCAACACAACTTCATTTCAACTGAGACCTGGCAAGGAGACAAACAGCATATGTGTACACAGGAAAAATTCAGGGAAACCACTCACACAGATGTACAAGAGACAAAGGATCAGTGTCCTGGAGGATGGAGAAGAAGATCTTCTGAAGAAAGGCGCAGACAACCCCAGAAGCAATGACAGTGAAGAAAGACATCAGAGCAGAGGAAGGACTAGAGAACTCTCACCTTTGTCGATTCACTTTGTGAACTTATTACATATTTTGCATGCATGTATTTAAAATGAAACCCTTCAATACAATCTTATATTGCTCTAGTCTGCTTTCAGTTTAAAATCTTTTGAACGTTTGTTGCGATTCCTCTGCTCATTTGCTTCGTTCAGTATTTACTTCCTGAAGTGGATGCAAGTGTTTGTTAGTGTTACTGAAATAATGATATTAGTTCCTACTATGCTTTTCATGCCAATGCAGTAATGAAAGTGTCTTCCTCAGACAACAAGAGCACATCTACATACAAATATATATATATATATATATATATATATATATATATATATATATATATGATGGTAATTATATGGCATTACGGGCACATTTGATATTTTCTGAGCAATCTGATTATGCACGAGATCCTGTCCATGCCTCAGCAGTAGATCTGACCCCTTGGAGCCCAAACATGTGTTAGCATTCTGTTAACATGACAACACATTGTAAATCACATTGAAGCTGTACACATTCACCTCTACATGCACGAACATGCACAGGCACAGTTAGGTTTCCACTTATATGTAGGGCAATGCATTGCACTGTCTTACACTTTCCTGTATGATGTTGACATTAATTTCATGATTGTTACTTGCATAATCCTGAAAACAAAACAAGGGATACAAAAATTCTATATTGTTATTGTATTCATACAACAAAATCATATTCATATAACAAAACGAAATAAAAAAAACACATTCTCATAATGTGAGGGTGTTAACTAATTTATGTTCCCACAGCTGTAATGTGCATGTTTGTTCAAATGCCACATGCATCATGTTACCCTAATCCTAACCCATCGTGCATGAATGTATAATAATGCCCAAAAGGACTGAAACTACTTCTTGAAATGTAGCCTAACTTAAAATATACCTTCAACTGAAAAAGTGTACTTACTTCTTGGCCTCACAAAGGCAGTGATGACGATCTGATTTTCTAAACAGAATTAGGTCCCCACAACAGTAATATAAATGCCTGTTTTCATACACACACATGCACAATCCATTACCACCGTATAACAACTGTGATGATGGGGCTTTGCTTCCAAAGCTGGCTAGGCTCTAATAAAAAGGAAAGAAATCCTTGGGTCAGCTCTTTATGTCTTTGGGGACAATAAGAAGCACAAAAAAGCAGATTGCTGCAGACAATTTGATCATGCGCTCCTGGGCATGAGCTCTCCATTACCTGACTGAAATAGGGCTTTCCCATGAGGCCTCAGGCCTCATTGAACAGGAGAGGTGGGGACGGTAATTATATCTTGGGCCAACCCCAAATCTCTTCCCATTAGTCTGTTTCCAACATGTCAGTGCAGTATCCTCGACATGTCGCTGACGGCCCCCAACCTGGGTCATGTTGACATGCTGCTTCGGTTAACTGTGCCCTAATTTATTATGGCCTCAACTGTGTGTTGCTATGTACCAGATGTTGGCTTACTGTCACTACAACATCAGCTTGGGCTGTGAACCTGGGTTATTTACTTTCTATTCTTTTGCAAAATCCCAAATTATACCCCTAAAACACTCCTTAGAGGGGAGGTATACACATAGCTCTGCGGAGGCCCACTTGTATGTATCTATGTATGTGCACACATCATTTGTGTTTGGAAACATACACACTGTGGCTTTCCACTGAAACAGAGACACCTGTTTTCCCAAGGCAGTTGACCTGCAAGAGAACAGAGTGTCAGACTAAAACTCATCAGCTCAGCCGACCAGAAACGTAGTTCTCTGAGGGCAGTAGAGCAAGGTGGGACCTCAACACCTCTGGTGGATTGGTTTTATTCAATTGATTACTGTGTAGCCTGAGCACATAGATGCAAGTGATTGGCCTGGAACCTGACCGCAATTAGCCTGTTCAGAGTGTGTTTGTATTGCAGGGAATTATGGGAAACATTTTAGACATTTTGGGTGAATGTTTGGCAATGGATGGTGACAGATAACCAGCTATACGGGAAGCTTGGATATGTCCTGAACAATATTGAAAAACATAGTACACTATACAAAATTACAAGCGGTCTCTCCTCTGTGAATGCAGGCTATTCTCTTGCTTTTTTCAACTTTGATTAAACTGTTGCTTAAATGGCACGAAGCTGAGCATCGTGGCACCTCTAACTGAACTAAGACGCCTGTTCAATAATGTCACTTCACATTGCATTTGACTGAGGGATATTGAGTTAATGGCGGAGCAGTGGAACACAGGTGATACAGTACGGTGAGTTTTCTTGTCTGTTGGTAGTACAAGCATGTACTATCGCAGATTGACAGCTTCTGCACTGTAGAGAGATATAACTCATCCAGTATTGATGAGTTGGGCTGCAGTGCAGGACAGCACAGCCTCGAAGTGACAGAATATGCAAGGAATGGCACACGTCACGTTTCTATTCTCTGTTCATTCTCTTCTCATTTTCAACATCACCTTTAATTCCCCCCTATACCCCCTGTGTCTGTTTTGAACCTTGGAATATGACATCAAGTGTCCTTCCAAGAAGCACATAATGAGAAGCAGTTTTTACACATTCCCCTTCAGTCAGTCTCTCACCAAGCCTCCCTCTCATGTAATTGCTTTCAAATTGTCAGCACAGAAAGTATGAAAGATCCTCCCTCCCTCTACTCTCTCAACCTTTCCTTTAAGCCTGACAGCCATCAGACGACTGCTCAACAGCAAAAGCTATCAATAATTGAAGCTGTGATCACTTCGGGGATGTTGTTTTTTTGTAGCTGAGAGGAGATCTTTCTTTTTTCTCCTATTTCTCCACCATAAAAAGGGGTAAAATAAGCTTGTTTATTGTTCCAATTTCATCCAACAACAAAGGCAATGCTGTTGGATGAATGCTGTACTCGATATATCCTTGTGGAGACCTGTTGGTATCAGGGGTCTGCTCTGATCAAATAAACTCTGCTCACTCTCTCTGCTAGTTTCCTCTCAGGAGAAGGGCAGGCAGTTTTTGAATAGTATGAGTTGTATATGAATACTGAATGAAGGCTCTTCCACATCCCCTCCACAGAAATGATACCCGAGACGAGCAGAGAGAAAAAAAAAAAAAGAAAAACCAAATCAGATTATTTCCTTTAATATCATTCTAACGATTGGTTGTCACAATTACAACCATTTTTTTCTTGGCACAGCAGATCTGTGCATGTGTGTTTGCAAGATCACACCTTCATTTACATGTATTGTTCTGAAGGTACATTTACATTGGTTTAGTGTGTGCACATCTGTGACTTAATTGGAATGCAGATAATCAAACATTTATGGATATAAAGCATGCCCTCATCTATGCTCATGTGTGCCTTTATCCATTCCATTAAAAGTCACTCCATTCCACTTTTTTGTATCTCGAGAAAAGCATCCAAAACACTGAAATCACTGATACTGCTGCCATCCTACTGAAAACACAGCCAGGCTCTGTTTGCACAACAGTGTTTTTTATGTGAGAATGGTACATTTTAGTTGCACTTTGGCTGCTCATTCACACAACTGTATTGGGAGTCCCCGAAAATGGCACATTTTAAAACAGCCACCAAGAGTGCAAAGTTTTCCAAATGCACTTATTTCCATCTCTGTGTGAACATAAAAAAACGCAACTTTTGCAAAATGCCCAGCATGGCACTTAACCACCCATGCATGTGCCCAGAGGACAGGATGATGGAAACATTCCAGTTTCATTACATGGATGGATGGATGGATGGAGGGATGGATGGATGGATGGATGGACAGATGGGTAGATCGACACCATCAACTTCAGTGCTATCATGCAAGCCACAGAGTTTTCAGTTTCTGGCATCTGTGACTCTGTAATTGAAACTTTTCTGAAATGAAAATGACACCATTTGAAGCTGACCCTTGTGGTGTAAACAGGAACCCAGAGCATTCCAGTTGACTTGCTTCGACATGCCACCAGAAACAAAGCAACAAGCAAATTGTCCCACATCACTGACCCAGAATGTGCTGTAATCCCAGGGTAATGCTGCATATTCTGGCCCACAAGCATATAAAGCTGATTGGATCAGCAGCGGTCTAAATCCTGAGAAATAAAGACACACTGTATTGGTATCTGGTAAAATTCAAAGCTCTGTATCAAAAATAGATTATTTTTCTGTGTTTGTTCACAAGCTGATGATGCCACAGATGTATGACAACAGCAGGTGTTCCTGTGATCTCGGCGCATTATTCAGTCTTGGTGTGCAGGTGCAGCCTCTGACACCATCTTGCACAAATCTTTTTTTTTTCCCTGAGCCCCAGCTGCACTTGAACAACACTGAAGCTCTTAACTCGAAGAAATCAAAAAACCGAGTCAATGTTGCGATCAACACTACTCCGATGTTGGTCGTTTTCCCTCACTAATGCAGTTTCTGCGAACATGAGGACAAATATTTGGAAAAACAGAGAGAAAAAAAAGTATGGCCAAATTTCTCCATCACTCTGGTTTGGTGTGTCACCAAGTTGAGGATTTATAGAACAAAATATGTCTATAAAACCCATTCCAGATAATAAAGACCGGTCATCTTTGTGCAAAGTGCAAATCAGGTGAGAAGCTTGTAAAAGGACCATTATCTATGTGCTTGTGTGTGTGTGTGTGTGTGTGTGTGTGTGTGTGTGTGTGTGTGTGTGTGTGTGTGTGTGTGTGTGTGTGTGTGTGTGTGTGTTTACTTGTACAGCTATATGTTGTAAGGACCTTTTGTGAGGACCATCGGTTTATAACCTTACAAGTGAGGACAATTTTTGGAAATTGAGGACATTTTTGCCAGTCCTCACTATTCGACAGACCTTTTTTGGCCTTTTTGAAGGCTAAGACTTGATTTTTGGTTCAGGGTTACGATTAGGTTCAGGGTATGGGTTCGGGTTAGGCATTCATTTTTGATGGTTAGGGTTAGGGTAAGGGGCTAGGAAATGCATTATGTCAATGAATGTCCTCACAACATGTAGCGTGTGTGTGTTCGTGTGTGTGTGTGTGTGTGTGTGTGTGTGTGTGTGTGTGTGTGTGTGTGTGTGTGTGTGTGAGCGTTCTTGTATTTCTATCCTTGTCGGGGCCAAATGTCCCCACAAGGATAGGAAAACCTGGCACGATGTGCCTTGTGGAACCTTTTTCCGGTCCTAATGAGGAGAAACAGTGTTTTCTTGACCATGTTGTTGTTACTGAAAAAAGTAAAAGTGCAAAAACATTTCTTTAGGGTTAGGCTTTGTTGTGGTTTGGGTTAGGATAAGGGTCAGGGTTAGGGGCTAGTAAATGCATTATGTCAATGAGTGTCCTAACAAGGATAGAAATACAAACCTGTGTGTGTGTGTGTGTGTGTGTGTGTGTGTGTGTGTGTGTGTGTGTGTGTGTGTGTGTGTGTGTGTGTGTGTGTGTTTCTCTGCAGGTGTGTGAACTGTTTTGGGATCTGCATGGAATAGCAGAGCAAGAGAGAAAGCTTTTACCAACCTGGTCTCAGTGGAAGCCAGATTTGCGCATACACTTAAGTTTTAAAACTACAGTAAATGAAAGTCATTTAATCATTTCCCATGAAAGAATCTGTAATTTCGGCATGCTCAGCTACAGCACAGGCGCTTTTGTTAGAAATCTCATAGTGTGAATTCTATGAATTCTTATACCTCCAGAGATGAGGGTAGCTGTCATTTGTTCTTAGGTAGGACGAGTGCACAGGGGCTCAACAGGCTTTTTAAATGATAATATTGTCATGCATCAGTGCTATAAGATTGCACTGGTTTTGGATCATTACAGGGTTGTTAAGGTGCAGTGGTGGCCCAATCACTCTTTGTATGAGGAGATATGCAATCAGAGAATGAATACTTTATTTCATGCTAGATTTGAGCAGGCTGCTCGGCTCATTTTAAGATGTCGTGCACAATTGCGTTTTCTGTGTGCTATTTATTTTTAAGATTCATCGTCTTTCAATCAGAAAGCATGCAATCATGCATATTCAGAACCAACAAACAAGCCTAAGCAAGGGGACATCAGTGGATGTTATTGCTTTCAGTGCAGATTTTTTTTTCCCTTAATGCCCAATAATACAATGTGGGAAGATGTTTTGATATAGATTTCACAGATATTCTCTGAAGTGGATTTTTTTTTTAAAGTTATTTCCATAAATAGCCCAGCTGTGCAATGCAATAAATAAGACTGTCAGAGACCGTTACCTTCTGAGAAATACATTAAAGAGGAAGGGTGCCCAAGAGGTGCAGATGATAGAGAATGAATGTTCATTATCATAATGATGTTCTACACAAAATGTCACCATTCTGCGACAACCTAAACCTCTCAGTTTTTGATACAAAGCTTTCGTCTTGCAGCGCGGCTCAGTTCTGACACCTCCGTGGAGGTAAAGCAGCGTGAGAGCTTTCAGCAAGTGTGTGAATTTTCCATCCCATTTGTCACTCTGAAGAAGAAGAGACACAGTGAAATTGAATACGGCGCGCACACATGAGATAAACTCAGCTCATAAGATAAATATGCTCATTTCATTCCACAAGGACGTCACTCATGGCAGGTGTGTTTAGAAGCATGCATCTCATTTTCAGCGGTAATGTGTAGACCAGTGAGGGAGGAAGAATATACTGACTGTGAGTCATGCAGCGCCCTGAACTGTGGCAGCTGACATGAGAAGTCGAGTGATGAACTTGAGCCAAATGTCACCTGGAGGACGTGATCTGTGAACCCGCCCAGCCGGGGTCAAAGAGCAGCGAGTGCTGCCAACACACTGACTGCACATAAACTTTCTAGCATCAGAAACCTGGAGAACCACACACACGCACACACACACACACACACACACACACACACACACACGACAGATATGCAATCTAGGTCGAAGAGTGCAGATAACATGAAAAATATGGTGTTTTGACCACTGGCATGTTTCATGAATTTTACAATATATGTAGATCACAAGAGTCCCTTTAAGGTAGGAAATAATTGCTACTATATTTCTTGTTCATGAATAGACTGGACATTATACAACTGAAACCAGGCTTTTTTCTCTCTTTCTTTTTTTTTTTTTTGCCTCTGTATGTGTGCTATTAGTGGTCTTAACGGACACTCTGAGTGAATATTCTCTGCAGAAAAATAATGAAGCGAATGACACTCAGCTTTTATTTCAGTTCAGTCAAAAGATTTATTTTTTCAAATGCCTGTATTTCCTAAACATAACCCTCCTTTTGGAGCCTAAACCTAACCAAAATGCTTACGGTTCATCAACTAATTTTTAATAACTAATGTGATCACCACAAAACAGCAATTCACCCAAATTCTTTCAGTGTGTCACTTGCAATCAGCAAGACCAATTTGATGCGCAGCATAAAATCTCAATGCCAGGTCAAATCGAATTGCTCAAGTGTTTTGTCCATAGTTGGGGTAGCAGTGCTACATTATTATATTGGAGAGAATTTTAGTTTTCTGGTTATGAAAAATAATCACCAGTGATGTGGGAAAAACACCTTTGCACACTGCAGGGATGAATTTCACACTGCTTTTTACACTGTGAGGAAGGCAGGTCTGAGTTGTCTGTGGGTGGCCACTTGACAACCAGGAGCACAGAAACTGTCTTTTATCTCAGTTCTGATTAACAGTGTTGGAACCTCACATTTGATGGTGGCACGCATGGAATCTTCTTGTCGACTGCATGGAAACCAGATGTCCCTTAAACACAGGAGCTGTGCCCAACCCCCACACATCTCAGCAGGAGTCCAGCCCCTCAGGTTGCACCATTGTCTCATCACCACTCGACGGCAGTCATGACATCTGAGCTGTTCCAGCCCCCTGGACCAAACTCACAAGGCCATTGGTCAAAGGCTGACCAGAGTTTGAAGCCATGACCGGGAGCCAAGTGGTGAACAAAACTAGCCGACAAAGTTTCTTCAGATCAGTTTTTCCCATATGATCGGTCTAAGATGTTCGTTTTAGCCTTTCATTGACATATCACTGAAACACTGCATATTTGCATGCGCGGCCTCAGGGTTCAGTCCATGTGGTCATGAAACACGCGAGGTCGACAAGAGGGATCCGCATAGAATATCACTCACGATGGTTGATGAGAACTGACGAAGATTTTTGCGTCATACAGACCAATGTGCACCACATGGACACGGAAAGCATGAATGGGCCTTTAGAGAGCTGTTGTGTCTGGGCAGTGACGTCGTTAGCAAGCGTGAACATATTTCATGCATGTGTCCTGGCTGACACTGCAGCACTAGTCTTGTTTTGTTTCCTGCTTTGTTGCTATGATAACTCGGTGCTTGGCGCGTGACTATTTACATGGGCACATGCGCACGCGCACACACACACACACACACACACACACACACACACACACACACACACACACACACACCTCACAGCTGAGGGAGCCTGTCCACGGGGTCTCCTCGCCTCTCATTCTGTTACACACACACACACACACACACGCACACACACACACACACACACACGCACGCCTGCTGTTTTGTTCATGTCTTTTATGATTGGATGAATGTTCGGTAACTAGACTTACGAACTGATTAATAAATGCTCATTAACTGAACTGGATGATTCCTGGAGAATTTTGAGGGGTTTTTTTTTTTGGTCATATTTTCTGGTTGCAAGAGTTAGTGCAAAGCTCCCACCTTGCCCACCATCTAAGTGCAGTTGCAGTTTCGTCAAGAATAACAACAAACTTTTTTTTTTTTTTTTTTTTTTTTTTGGGAGACTTGAGTTTGGCAATTAGTCTCCAGTTTTGGAGTGGTACTAAAAAAAGGATTAATTAATATATAACAACTGCATTCAACTAATAATTCCAGATCATTTGTCACATATCACTTTCTGCAATTTATTCCTTTTTGGTAGATTATTGCTTCTAATAAGTACTGATTAATCAATAACACATTAATTAATTAATAAGATACTAATAGTATTTCTGCCATCCTTAACTAATCTGCTACTATTAGTTGATACATGACATTCTATCCAAATTAATAACTTGAACTGTGTTTAATAAACTACTTTGGTGTAGACACCAGTAATTCATCTTTTCATAATTCACTGCTAGTGATCTGCAATTATTAATTTTTAAATGATAGTTTACTTCAATTAATCATTTAATTTATGTATAAACAACTCAAACCAAATAATTACCTTTGATAATCTATTTCAGTAATTTATCACTAATAACCATACATAAACCCCAACAACAATGAGAAATATCACATCTCAAAGCAATGTTGTGCAAAGTTAAAGGAACATGCAACAAACATGTTCCTTTGCATTTTAATTACCTTGTAGGAAAGTCAGAATATTCAGTGGTTATTGGTTTTTAAAGTATTAAATTTCATCCTGAAACAGATGAGCAGCGTATCACTGTTTATCAGATGATTGATTTTGAGGAGTTGTACTTCTTGGTCATTTCTAATATTTTCATACAACCACTGCTTTTGAAAGCCGGCAGCGTTTTCTCCTTTTTGGCTGCAACAGTAGTTTGTGTACACTCGTAATATAGTCAATGTTTGCTGTGATTTCATTTCTTAATTTCGAATTCTTTTGCCATCCGATTCTTATCTGGATCTGTGAGTTGTTAACTCTCTGTGAAACTGATGATTACTCCAGATCACTATCTCACTGTCCTCTCTACCGGGGAGCCAATCGTTGGTTTCAAGATTTCAATTTGTGTCTGAAGGAGAGCAGAGAGTTCCTTTCCAAGACCCGGCAGCTAAAAATTCTGCCTGAATATGATTGTCTGCGCAGAACTTAGTAACTTCAATTTTGTCCCTTGCTTTCTTTTATCAGATTCCTTCTGTTTGAGCACAACTGTAGTTTTCTGTATGAGATCGTGCATTTTACAGGACCTATTATGATTTTTATCTATGAGTTCTGCCATCTTTGCCCTTTTCTACAGGTTGCCGTCTGCATGTTATAATGCTTTCAACTGTAATCACTCTTAGTTTTGGACTTTTCTGTTCCTGCTTTCTCTTCACTGTCCTGCAGATACATATATAGTTCAGGATCTGTGGTTTCTGATCAGTCATTACTTCTCCCACCTACACGTCTGGTGCTTGTTGTTTATAGTTCTCCCCGCTGTTTTCTTTTGTCTTTGAACAACAGATAGCCAAGCATCTCTGTTTGGCTCTGTTTTTCGGTCAGTTGGAAGTCTCTTCCTCCTAAAATGCAGTTTTTTAGTCCTCGCTGTTGTTACTGTATGAATTATTGGTGCTATAACTCATTCCAATCAACTAAAACTGAAAAAACAGATATCAGTTCAATTCATAATCAGTGTAGAATGTGTATCACTTTTTAAATTATAAAAACGTATCATTGTTCTGTTCAAGATGTGCTCTGCCACCCTCACCACCTGTTAAAGGTCTTTTCGTTTCTCTAATTTCAGAAACAACAAAATTAAAGGTATATTCATGTTCAACCTGGAAAAAAATAAACTATATGACATATGAAAGTAAACCTTTGGTAGGTGCTCATTATATGAAGCTAATTCATTTTGAGCAAGAGAAAAATTGTTTCAATTTGTCAGTGTGATTTCTGGCTGCACGGTGGAGTAGTGTTCAGCGCTCTGGCCACTGGTTTCCCACAGTTTCCCACTGTCCAAAAACATACATGTGAGGTTAATTGGTTTAAATGGTCTACAGTGCCCGGAGGTGTGAATGTGAGTCTTTGTGGTTGTCTGCCACTCTGTGTGTTTGCTTTATGATGGATTGGCGACCTGTCCAGGGTGTAACCTGCTCTTGGCCAGTTGGCCAGGATTGGCTTCACCGCCCCGGAACCCTAAGCAGGATGAAACCGTATAGAAGATAGATGGATGGTGTCAGCCCCTAGAAGAGTGTGACACAGTGAAACTGAAAGAAGTCTCAATGTAGCACGTTTTTTGTAAACTATGCAGTCAAATTAACATTTTTTGGGTAGCACTTCATGGCATACAAATACTATATCTTTGGAAACTCTATTTAAAATAGAAAACATTATACTCTTTATTATCATTGCAAAAAAAAAAAAAAAAGAAACAAAAGAAAACAAAAAGGTGTGCAATCTCATTCTGTGCAAAATAAAACATAAATATGGTAACATGATAGAAACAAAATGTCAGAAATTAATGAGATAAATAGTATGAAAAAAAAGTCATTTTATAAAAGGGATCTGCTCCAAAAAGAGTCCAAAAAAAAAAAAATATATATATATACGTATATATACGTATATATATATATATATATATATATATATATATATATATATATATATATATAATCAGATTAATCAAAGTTTACAAATTAATTAATCATGATTAATCACAAATAATCACAATGTCCAACTATGTCTGAAATATACCCTTTTTTCCTGTATTGCATTAATAAAAAAACAACAGGATATGATTATATATATTTAACACGTGATGTGTTTTATATTTAAGGCTCCAAATAAAATAAATATTCAAAAAACTAAAACATGCACACCATAACATAATGTCTGTGTGTGTACAGCGCTCCCTCTGCAGTCCCTCTAAAGTTGGCTTTTGGCACGAGTTACATTTTCAGGTCTGTAACAAATGTAGTACCACAAGAAAAGTAAAACTAACAGATACCACGCTTTATTCTTGCACAATTAAACAGAGCGTTTTTAGCCAGTGTTCCTCTTTGTGTGGAAAACAGAAAACTGCTTCAACATTTTTTTAATCAAACAAGTAGAATCCATGGGGCCAGCGGCTTATCTCCCTCCATATTGCTTTCTTCTTCTGTTTTGATAAATGAATTGACGCCAGGCCTCCTCTGCCTCCTGTCTGCTGCCCGTCCATGCTTCACATGTCCGTGTGGGTGTGCGTCGCGCGTTGGTCCGCGTGACGTAAAAATCGTCATGAATTCCTGTCAGCTAGGGTCCGCGCAGCAGACAAAACATGACGGTAAAAGTGAAAGTAGACGGAGCTACAGCCTGATGGCTCCACTTAAAGACACTGAAAAAGTGAAAAACTCATGGAAAGAGAGAGCAGACTCTGTCTGGAGGGAGGAGAAGGTCTGCAGACAGAAGTGAAAGTAACTAATCGCTCCGGCGCCGCCCCTGCGATTCAGAAACAGAAAAAAAAGGCTAAATAAACTTTAATACTTAAAGGCGCTATCCGCCATTTTAATTTAACCACGATGACAAAAATGCTTTTGACATCATGTACTAGCAAGTCCATGCTACATTTCTGTGAAAAAAAAAAATCACACATTGATCAGCGTGTTTTGGATATCTGGCCCTGCAAAGCGCTGCCTGAGGATTTAGCATGACGACCTCTCTGCTCCAGTCGCAGCGCAGCAGCAGTGGGGGCGGGGGTGGAGAGAGGTTGTCTTCAGCGTGTGCACAACACCGGTAAACAGACCAGCATGGAAACCGAAGGAGCAACAAGCTACTTTCTGCATTGAACATGTACTGACAAGGTAAAATCTGGTTTACCTGAGACGACGTGGCCATTTAGTTTGAACAAAATAGAGTCGAAGTGGCTTCTGCTGTGTTTCCTCCGGAGGATTGTGCACGCGTATGGGATGTGCACGTAGCGTCGTGCACGCTGAGTATGAGCAGAGCGGAGGGGGGAGTGGGAGGGTTTTCTTCAGCTTTATTTATTTATTTTCTCAATGTGAGGAACCAGTCAGAGAGCTCGGGGGCGGTGCCAACATTTCAAACTGAAGTCAGGGCTCAAAATTGTGCAGAAGCACGGATAGCTCCTTTAATGATAATGCACTGGCAGTGTATGTGCTTAATTTTCTCTAAATAATCCGTAATAAAGGAGCAGATAAACAGTCTGTAGTGCCGAAAAAGCTTCTCGATCAGCTGAGGTGAGGCTTCTTCTTTGGTTGCTGGCAGCTTGCAGGCAGCTTGCATTCCACGTGGGTGCACTACCGCCACCCGCTGGTAGAGGTGAAGCTTGTCATGATGCGCATGCGTTAAACTGCATTAAAAATTTTAACGAGATTGATTACATAAATTAATTAACGCAATTAACACATTATTTTTGACAGCCCTAATATATATATGTATATATATATATATATACATACACACACATACATACATATATATACATACATACATACATACATACATATATATATATCAGTGGCGATTGCTCTAAGACTGCAAGGGAAGCTCAACTTCCCCTAAAATATCAAAAAATAAGTGGTCCAATATTTACTGTTGTGTGAACATGTCATTGACTAAATATGCGCTACAACACGTTCATCTTTTGTTCAGAATCGGCTACTTATCTGAAGTAATTGACTCGGCTTTTTTCTCACTCCTCCTCGCAGCGGCACTGCGCTTTAAACAGCCGGACGCTGAGCGTCCATGCGGAAGCTAGAGTGGGTTGTTCTGCTGCAGTGAAACTGGACGCTCATTGGATAAAATACTGGGCTGGCCCCGCCCACGGACGTTCAGCGTCTCTGGGGGTCTATGGAGAATTGAGCTGGCCTGGACGCTGAGCTTCTGCGTGGTGATTGGATGATCTGTGTGAAGCTTGATTGACAGCGAAATTAGCAAATCAGCGATCTTGAAGTAAAAAAAATGCACCAAAGCGCTTCTGAAGTTTTTCATTCTGCTGTTCTGAGTTGATTTGGAGGCTTTGCTGATCCCTGGAGACTTTGTGTTTGTGAAAAACGACTAGCGTTGTGTTTGGAGACTCGTTTCGGTCACTCTGTGGTTTCTGTCCTCGACTAGCAGCTGTGGAGCTTCTCCCCTTCTCTCACACAGCTCCAGCCTCCAGCAGCTCCAGCTGCTCGCTAGCTGCACACAACGGCAGACAATGTGAATGTTGTGGACCGGATTTTGGCGAAGCCATTTGATAGTCTTCCTTACGAAGAGAAAATTGGTGTTAAACTGCATAACAGATCAACTCCTAAGACTGAGCTGGTGCCGAAAGGTGGGGAAAAGTAACAGGTCCTTTCAGCTGTCCTGGTCTGACCAGGTGAGCTGCTGACTGAAGTGCTGTCACCAATAAAATGTCCTGCTGGCCATGCCTCTGGATGAAACCATCTCAGGGAGGTGTTGTCTGGTCACAAGTGGGCTTTGAGGATCTGTCTGACTTTGACAGGGCGTACAAAAGGCATGAAAGCTAATAGAATTTACATACAAAAAACAGATTACACATATTACAATGTATGCTGAAAATGAGCTTCCCCTCTTTGGAAGACCAGCAGCCGCCACTGATATATATACATATATATACATATATACGTATATATATGTATATATATACACACATATATATAAATATATATGTATATACACACACACACACACACACACACACACACACACACACACACACACACACAGAGCATAACATATACACTGTGCCCCTCCCTTCCATGTAGTGGCCGTCAAACAGGTGAGATACTGCTCCTGCAGCAGCAAGCTTGCAGCAGGGAGCAGTCGTACCTGAGGCAGGAGGAGGAAGTGTGTGGGGTGAGTTTATGTTTGTATTTTTCTTCAGTCCGGATGACCTGTGGCGTGCATGTGACACAGGGAGTAGTGGGTACCTCACTACCTGCCCAGAATATCCTTTCTTGCAACCACAGTGAAGAAGTTTGAATAAATGAGGAAAATCAGCAGATGCACACTCCTAATCCCAGCCATGCCCATCTATGCTCTTGATATCTCTCTGCATTGAAAGCTTATCCTTGCTGTTACCATAAATGCATGTTTTTTGTTTTTGTTGTTGTTTTTGTTTTGTTTTTTTATATCACCAAAGAATTAATTTTTTTCACAGCTTCTACATATTGCTTAACTGCAGCTTATTCACAATACTCATGCTACAAGCAGTGGGCTGCCACCATGCAGTACTGGGGAAACAGTTACGATAAACCAGTTGTCATTTGGATTCCAGTCTGTGAGCCTCCCAAGCTCACTTCTCTAATCTCCCAGTCACCACAGTCCAGAGAACATTAAAAAGCAAAAAACTATAAAGAATATCTCATTTGTGTCATTGTGTGTTTGCATGTGATTTATAAATATATATATATATATATATATATAAAAGAACTACCTGTTTTTGTGTTTCAGACACGCAGTGTCTGAGCTCCACTTGTTCAATCTGAAAAAAAAAAAAAAGAAAAACAGTGCTGCACATAATTACTGAGGCTGAGTTACATGTTGATGGTGAATGAATGCACGCTGTAGGCTTGAGTGCAGCCATTATATCTGATGTTCTCTTCTGCCCTATGATTGCAGATCATATGGATTCATGTAGGTATACAGAAAATGAGGATGTTCTGTAAAAGAGGTAATGGCCCTATTTATAGTTTGCTCAAGAGTAGTTACTATGAAAACTTTTCAGTAAGACTTAGCAACTTGTCAATGTTTACATGCTTTTCATACCTTTCTGTTTAGTCATTTTGTGAAACAAAAACTTTTAATTAAACATAAAATGTTTAACATAAAATGCAAATATATGTGTTTGCAATTTTTATGTGGAAATATACTTAGCTAATAATAAATCCCATGATAAAAGATAAAAAATTGTAACTCCAAAAAATAAAAGAAATCTGTTTTTTCAGAAATGATTAGTGGTTTCACTTTGATGCTTTGACAAGAAAAAATAGCTAAGGGAGTCTTGATGGGTTGGGGCGCAGATGGTGAAGCAGGTCGTCCTCTAATTCCAAGGTTAGTGGTTTGATCCCCGTCTGTGCCTGTCCATGTGCGGAAATGTCCTTGGGCAACACATATAACCCCAAGTTGTTTCCCATGGACAGTCGGCACCTTGCAGCATCATCACAAGTACGTGTGCATGAATGCTTTGAGACTGCTAAAGCGGTGAAAACATGCTATATAACTGAAGTCATTTTACCTACTTCAGCAAGTTTTTAGTGTTTTTTTTCCTCTTGGCTTTGTACCTGTATTCTGCAAAAAAATGCTTGTTTGATGTTGAATTCAATCCAAAATAAGCAACACTTTTGTGTGTTTTTTTCCTTCTTTAATGGAGTCCCTTTAGCAGAAAAAGGCATTTGTCTAAATTATGACAACAAAGCCAAACTAGATGGAAAAGAGCAATTTCTACCCTTGTTAATTCATTTAAAACTCAGCAGCATTTTTTTCTGTGGTTGTCAGTCCAATTTGGTGCACTGCCACATGATTTAAGAGCCTGAAATGCTTTTGAGCGATGGAAGAGATGATGCAATGTTCTTGTTTTTCTGCTCAGTGTCAGCTGGTGGCATCCTCACAAAGCACATTTTGGAATCCATCACTCCATCAGCGCTCTCTGCTCTGATAGAAAGCGAGTGCCAAAAAGGATAAGGTCATACTTGGAGACAAATTGTCTCACTCTATCAACATAAGGGAGCAACTTCCAAATATACAGCTGTGAACATGAGGAGCTCCCTAATCCTCCTCTCTTCCACCCACAGGGAGTGTATTCTGGGCCGCTACCCTCCCACTTGAAGGGATAAAAAGATGAAATTTAACAGGGGAGGGTGTATATTCCAGACAGTGCAGAGTCAGGATATCATCCTGTTACAGCGCAAGCACAATAACTTTATGCTGACAAAAACTATCACCTCTCCTGCTCATAAAGCCCCTCACAAGGTCAGGAAAAGCTCACTCTCACTATCCACATCAATGCTTCGACCAAGCCACAACTTGCACCCCTATGAAATGTTTTTCTTTTTGAGGCTCAAGTCATCATGGCATTGTCAGCTTAATAAGTATTATGACCTGTCAAAGTGACAGCACAACAGTTTGAACTGATGCCCTTACATTTTAGAATTGAGTGGCTTTTGGTTTTGTTAGCCTGTGCTCTTTTTTTCTTTTTTTTTTTCCTAATCTACACGAGACACTTGTGGTAGTGAAAAAGGAAATAGCATTAAATTCCCAGAGAAAATAACAAATGTCAGACTGCGCTTGGAAAATGTTTCAAAAGAATTCAGCAGGACAGGCTTGTTGAAAGCAGCCTGGAGCTTGTATGAGACACAATGTAGTCAGTGGCTAAATGCATTGAAATAACCTTTGCTGTTGCTCTAATGCTCTGTCGACCTTGGGACGTGTGCGCTGCCAATCTGTATCCAACTTACTAGGGTCATTGTCTTACCCTGGGATATGCCACATCTGCTTTCTTAGCTGTCAGAGGAGATCGAGGTTCCATGTCACTTTAGGTCATTATGAATCATACATTAAGTTACAATGAGCCAGGCAGCCATGTTAGTTATCTCATTAATATGCACTTGTTCCCTTCTGCCAAACATTGCCATGGTGGGTATTTGCATAATGCATAATTTATTTGTGTTTCACATGAGTTTTATTATTGAACTGAATATACAGATATGACAACAAGCATAAAAAAAACAAGAGGGGACAACCTAAGACAACCTAAGAAGCTGTCAGTTGGTAAAGCAGGTCTTCTACCAATGCCAAAATCAGCGACTTGAATCCCTGCTCCTGTCCAAAGGCAACAAGCTGAATCCCATGTCACCAAAAGGGTGTGAGTTCCTTGTATGGTAGCTGTTGCCAGTGGTGTGTGTGACTGAGTGTGCAAATGAGTGAATGTGACTGTTTATGTAAAATGCATTGAGAATGCAGAAGCGGTTAAATTTACTATGAGTACATTTAGTGACCGGATGAAGGCCAGAGACAATATCTGTAAAATTACTGAAGAGAAAGAAAGCAATTTAACTTTCAGCTTTTCTGAACAATAAATAATAACTTCACTTCATCTCTGTGGCAATTTTATATCCATTCATACAAAAATATAGTTTGAGTTTAACAGGGTGAGAAATAGAAAATATTTAAATTATCATAGCCTATTACCAAAAACAGTTTGTACCACAATAGTTACCACTTTTATAGAGAAGATTCGGCTTCAGCGGTCTGAGATAGTGATGTGCTGGTCTGAATGAAGCTCCTCTTGAGTGGACAATTGGTTTGTTTTTGGTGTATAAGCCACTCGTGATTGATCAAATGTATGTGTTACGTCCTGCATGTCTGCGCCCCGTTTGGGGCGTTATAGTTTCTTCATGTTGTTCTCTCAAAGTTGGCGGTGCTGGGAAGGCTGTTAATAGAGGTGTGGGTCCAGGTCATCACTGAATGAGATTCAGCAGTGTCTTTTGAGACTCTTCTATTTAAAGCGATACTTCAACATTTTGGCAAATTGGCCCATTTAGCGCAATTCCTTAGTCATTTCGAACAGCATACTTACTTTTTTTGTGAGGGCGAGCTGTTGTTTATTCAGAAGTGCATCGGGGAAGGTTTTTGGGACGGACACAATGGAAGTGGATGGTATTTTTGCTTCCCCTCATCAAACTCATCAAATACAAAATCCAACAACCCCAAAACACTTTGGTGGACACGTTATAATCCGCACATTCACTACGCTGTGGAACACCAACAAATAATATTGAAGCGTTACAACACTGAAGCAAATACTGGGAACTACTTTTTCTTTTGAGATCACTATGCTCAGACGCCATGTTTAGTAAGTAGTTCCGTCTCAGCAATCTTCGCATAAACAACTCAATCTCGTAATTTTGCATTAATATTTCACAGCGTAGTGAATGTGCGGATTATAACGTGTCCACCAAAGTGTTTTGGGGTTGTTGGATTGTGTATTTGATGAGTTTGACGAGGGGGAACAAAAATACCGCCCACTTCCATTGTGTCCGGCCCGAAAACCTTCCCCGACTCGCCTCTGAATAAACAATAGCTCGCCCTCACAAAAAAAGTAAGTATGCTGTTCGAAATGACTAAGGAATTGCGCTAAATGGGCCAATTTTCCAAAATGTTGAAATATCGCTTTAAGCGGGGTCCAGTCTTCAGTCAGAGCTGGATCGTAGCACACCAGCAGTTAGTTTTGTGTGAACATGGTTGTTGGCAGCCATCGGTGCCTCGCTAACCTTTTTTTTTTTTTTTTTTTTTTTTTTTTTCATTTCCAGTCTGTACACCCACTCAGCCTGTTGATCCGACCTGCCTCCCAAGCCGCCTGCCTGCTATGCTCAGCTCTGACTCTGGTCTCCTTCCTGACTTCAGAAGGAGGATTTCTGCACGTGTTTCTCTGGAGTTCACCACCATCTGCCAGGACTCAAGTCTTCTGGACTCGATCTCCTTCCTAAAACTCTGGAGGAAATAAATGTTGTTTTTTTTCTTCACTTCACCTCCGTCTCCGCCTTTTGCTGTCCACACCTGAGCCTATGAACAGCACCATAACAGTATGACACGGGGCATCCGTGTGTAGGAAGTAAGGAACATCTCATGCAGCTGTGGAATATCCTCTGAAGTTATTGGTACAATAAGATGGGCCCTGATTTCGTTTTGAACTTTTAGTACACACTTACTATGTGTTGAGGCATTTTTTTAGTGAATCAGAGCCAAAGATGACAAGTCAAGGTGTTGATGCTGCGCAAGGAGGACTTATTGAGGATGCAGAGGATACACAAACAAATCAGCTGATTGCCAGCAAGGCTGTTGCTCCGAGGAGAACCCAATCCAACTCTGGCATCACTTCCATCAACGCCAAGTCATATAGACAAATATCATGAGAATAGCATGTGTTGTCTCGGACCAAAGTTCATATCCCATCTTTTTTTTTGTTTTTGTTCTTTCTTTTTTTTTTTAAACCGTTGGTCTAAATAAAATACCTTGAAGTAGTTATAACTTTCAAATTTAGTACCCGTTAAACCAAAATACTTTTTTAAAATCAAGTACTTTTTAAATTCATAGACCTGTTAAATCACGTGATTAGATAAAATTAGATCTGCAAATCACACACCTTTAAATCTCTTGAACAAAAGCAAAACACACTAGCGTAGGAAAAAAAACAAGATCACACTGTTCTTGTGTGTGTGGGTGCACACACACACTTTCATTCCTCAACCAAAATACCAAAAACAATGTACTTAACCCTGTTTCAGGCCTGTTTCGAAGCTCGGGTGCATTGGGACCAAAAACTCTGTGGGTGCTTCACTCAAACTGAGCAGTAAATAAATTAAATTGCGCACATTGGTTTGATTTGTACTCACGGATCCAAGGTAGTTAGTGGGGCTCGGATGGGGGGATGAACTTTGGCAGTTAATGATAGTTGGTGACTTCAGTTGGTGTTGATCAGCAGGAATCATTGGAAAATCCACAAAGAACAAGAAACAGCAGAATCCAGCAGGTCCCGTCCTCATTGCTCTGAATGTCTCTGAATGTCTCTCTCTCGGCTCACAGTGGATATGTTTACATGGGCCCAAAAAAACCTCCTGTATAATCGGATTGTACAGGTGAGTCAGATTGTAAATGTGTCATAATAACACTTGAGAGGATCTGTTTCACTCAGAGCGGATTGTATTTTGGATCAGATGGCCCGAGGTAGTCTCTGCCAATCGATAATCCACTCCGTGTTTCATTTATACGGTGCTCGACAGCGGAGCGGATTAAACGGGGGATCATTCATTCCGCGCATGCATTCCCTCATACGTAGTGACGTGATGACGTGCGCAGTAAACAGGAAGAAGGACAGTCAAAAACAAGCTGAAGAACTCGACGGTGGTTGAAAAACACGTTTTTAATGAAAATCCCAAGAGAACAAACACTGGAGAGGCGAGATGGCTGCAAATCGCTCAACAGCGAGTTGTTCAAAGAGCTCCGTGGCAGACTAGAAGCAGTCCGCCCGGCCAGTGTTTTAGAATAACTGGTTCCCATGTTAACGACAGACGGATTTCTGTGTAAACACATGCTGGTAACAGCAGATGTTAATATAAGACTCACAAAAGACTCTAAACTTATAAATTTACCGTAACTGCAGATAACCAACCTTCGCTAGAGCAACTACAAGTTTCTGTCGGGTTTTCAACATCAATTGGTCACAAGTTAACACGGACACCAATTAATTTGAAACATCGGCAGGTGGAGCGGAGCTCCGGTTCACACACTGAGATGTGCCGCTCGGCGGGGAGGTGCTAAGGCCGGGGGAGCACTCGCTCTTTGAGCAGTGTATCATGGACTGGAACCATTGGAACATTTTTTGTGCAGATATTCAGCAGATAAAAACATGTTGCTAGACGCTGAGGACTGCTGGCTGCAAAGCTAAAGAACTGAAAATTCCGTGAGAGACTTTGTGTGCATGTCACACGACGCCGTATAATCCGCTTCACAAGGGCCCTGGTGAACGAGGATTGATCATGGATCACTTTGTATGCTGTCCATGTATACAAATGCGTTTAACATGATTGTTTTCAATTGGATTGAAAAAACACCCATGCAAACTGGGCCACTGTCCATCTCCTTTAAACATAGTTAGCTAATTGAGCCAAACATCACAACACCATTTCTGGTTGAATTAATGTCTGTCAGTTAAAAACCCAGCTAAGCAGCACTAAACAGCTGATCGCATTATAACACACTCCAATTCCTTAATACTCTTAACAGATAGTTAACAAATTAGAAATGCAATACACACTCTTAGTTGGCCATCAAGTTCACTTGATGCCCTCCACAACCGGCCACTCGCTTGGTTTCTCCAACTGCAGTCCAGGTTTTTTTTTTGTTGTTTTTTTTTTTATTTCTGCTAACATTGCTTGTACCAATTGACCCGCCCCTTAGCTCAGCGAAAAGCTTGGATTGTTCGGAAATACTTAAGATTAATTTTTGTCCCTTCTACTTACCTGTAGTCAGCTCCTCTGACTGTAGCGCTATTTTTTGAAGCAGCTTTCTGCATTAAACATCATAGTGGTGATGGAAAGAAACAGTTCTGCTGGACTTATGAACGACTTTAAAAACATCCATTCGGTTCAACTGACAAGTGAAAATTTAACCTTTGTTAAAAGGAGTTTAACTACCACCAAAGTATGTACATAAAAATGCCTTGAAATGTAAAATATCTCAATTTTTTTATCCCCACAAAAACTCTGAGCAATCCTGTAGCCCCATGTGAGTCGAGCTATGAGAACTAACTCCATTAAAAAAACGAGATGCCGTCCGTCTCAAAATCTCAACTTTGCACTGTTGGGAACCTTCACCCACTCTCTATTTTTCCAATAAAAGAAGGGTATTAGTTCTCCTGGTACCACTGTAATTGTCCATCTTTGCTTGCTGGGTCACACATCCCTTTCATTCTCAATACCCTTTCATTCAATTTAGGGGGCAAGGGGGCTTTAGCCCACCAGGGCTGATTATGGCCGAAGGAACAGGATACACTTTGGACAGGTCAGCAATTGTTATTCAGTGCACACAACTACTTCACTTGACACAGATGCAAGGGAGAAAAGTTGAAACATAATAATCCGTGCAAAAGAAAGATTTCTGAATGAGGTCAGATACACATAGGAAAATTCAAGTACTTACACATACCTGTATGTATGAATATTAATAATATCTCCCTGAAGTCAGCAAAGAAGAATTCAAGTGTCTCTGAAAAAAAAGTGAATCTCACATCAAACGTTCTGTCTCAAGAATGTATGCTTATATTACTTGCTGAAAATGCCACAGCAAGGTTCCCTAAGTACTGTATATAAAATAACAACATACAAAACTAAATATGCATAGGTACACACTCATCAGGTTACTCAGCAAACAAAACCCAGTACTTTACAGTCACTTGCAGAAATTCATAAGACTACAATACAATTGAGGTCATACTTTATGCTTATGAAAAAATGTTAAGTTTGCTGTTAGTGCTGACCAAAAGCAAATCTTTTCCTGCTGGCACTTCAGTGACTTTGCTGTGCACCGACTCTGCACTTCCTATAGGAAATCGCACAAATTATCACACTCCAAAGTCTGACCCAGACAAAAGCCACCTGCTCCTTCTGCCTGCTGAATTTTTTAACAGCCTGTCATACCAATAGAGGCAATGCAATCGTAAAAAAGGGCTACAAACTCATGAGTACAGTGTGACAAAGTTTATCTTGCTCTTAGCGGTGCAGGTGGTGACTGACTGAATCATGTTTTCCCCTAAGGACATACCTTAGTGGTATGCCAACCCTGCTGAGTACTAGAAAACCATCTCCTTGACTCGACTGAGCTGCTACTACCAGATACCAGCTCTTACACACACCTGCTGCCCTCAACACTTCCCTTACATTTTGAACTTGCGGCCCATGTGCCAAAGAATACAAAGCAGACTGCTCCAGGGCCTCCCAGTCAATGAGGCACCATACTTGCAGTGTTTGATAGCCTGTGGATGTTACTGATTTCAGCTGTCTGTTGCCTTTTGAGAGACTCCCTGCTGCATTTTTTTAAGGTTACGTTAGAAATTGTATGCCTTTCAGCACTAATACTACTAGTTTTGCATATTTGGTGAAACTGCCTTTATTGTCCTCCAGGTCCTTTGCTGCTGCCATAATCATACAAGTTCTTTCTTTCTTTTTTCTTTAAAGGTAAAATGAGAAACAGGACTTCATAATCCCATGTTTGATGCATAATAGACATAGACATCATATTAAAGTTATAATGTAATAGAATTAACATTTTCTTCCTTTCTGGTTGAAGTGTGATTGTTCCCATTGCGCCTATAAGGGTTTTCCACTCCAGTTCACTCCCTCTTTAAAGAAATGTGCATTACAGCTTAATTTGTGACTATGTCAGGTGTGAGTGTGAGTTTGTCTGACTGTCACTTTCTGTATTGGACTGGTGATGTTAACCTGGATAACGCCGTATACGGGATGATTGATAGGATGCCATATGATGAAATGTGAATGATTGAAATTATTATTTTATTTTAATGTTAAAATGGGCATCAGTTATATATTGCAAGTTATTTGCTTCAGCAGTTTTAGAAACAACAACTTTTGAAATGAAAATACATCCTTTTTCCATTTCTTTTCTGAAAAAAAAATGTAATGTTTTGAAAATTATTATGCATTCACATGGAAGTAGAGACACACCAACCTAGCTTTAATGTATGGCACAGTCACATTCACCCTTTCACATAGTCATTCACACACAAGGGCTTGGTTTTTTGGTTTGAGGAATATCAGTTGTTATGAGGGTACAATGACTGGTGTTTCTGTCACTGAGAATATTCATGACATAATCAGGTAAGCGTAAAGAGAAACACCAAGGGTCATTCATTTCAAAAAGTTAATGAACAATCTGTCAAAAGATCCATGATGGTGAAATGAATAACAACACACAGAAAAAAAAAAAAAAACTGAACCAGAAAAACAAGTCTTTGGAAAGATGTCTGATGACAGTTTGTGTCTGAATAAATATGGATTATGTGTGAATTAATGTGAAATATTCGCTTAAAACACATTTGGGGAAGACAGGCAAATGCAGGATGCATTCTATGATTCTAAATAATAAATAAATAAATAAATAAACAAATAAACAAGAAAAAGCAGATTATGATGAAGAAGAAAACAGGTAATGTCATCTATTTGAAGGCATTTTTTCTATTATCTTGCAGAAAAAATAAATTGAACAATAAACTTGGAATTGATCTATGTTCCATTTAAGTTTTGACTCCATCAGTACACGCAGACTGTTGTCTAAGACAAATCTGCATGAAGAATTGAACACTGGGTAGTTTATTATGGGAAACTACAGGAAACATGAAAAATGTCGGAAACATGCTTTTGAGGTCATTTTTCATACTGTTATTAATTTTATGTATTCCTACATGCTCCCCATCGCTTCACTCAGGCCCATAGAGTGGTGCAATAATGACTTTTTGGACGCGTGAAAGAGGACATTGTCCCTGCTACCACCCTCTATGGCTTCTCTCGCTACTAATAAATCCCCTGGCAGGGGTTGTTTATAATGTCCCTCTGATGTACCTTTAATAATGTGGCAATTTTACAGTGCGTATGTTCACCATCTCACACCTCGGCTATTCTGCAATCTCAGGTCCTTCTCAGTGCTAATTTTCCCGACTTAAATCTAATAGAGAGTACCACTGAGGTAAATCAAGCAGCAATATTATTGTTATCTTGTTCCTAGTACACTGTGGCAGATGCATAATGATCTATTATAAAGATAAATTCAGCATTTTCATTACAGGCGGATTGCAGCAAAATGACTGTGTCTGCAAAAATAGATGTTTTCCTGATACAAAAAAAGCAATATATTTTTACGTAGGAGGGTTACTCTTCTCAGTTTTTGCTCTTCCCCAAGCAATGATTGTTGCTTTACTGCACAAAAATGGGCTTTCTGTGTCTTTGTCATTGGGCATTTATTGTCATGTCACTGGTGAGGAAATCAATGATAACAATGTGACCCTGCGGAGTCCTCTCTTTATGCCGTGATTGAGCTGTTGCAATGACAGCCACAGAAAATAATGATCGAAACAAACTTTAAAGTCCTTCTAGAAATAGCTTTGGGTCAGCTCACCGCAAACACGAAGCATTCTTGTGTGCCCTGCACAGCAGACAAAAGAGGAAGGCATTTCAGTGTCTTCATCCATATGCATCACATGCTATGATATCCAGCTGATAGCTCTGTTTTCCCTGAGTTGTTTCAGTGATCCATCTCTGCGTCTGATATGATAATCTATTCCTTAATCCTTATGTAAATCATTGTCACCCATTCTGAGTGTCAAAAGAAATGTGTTGGAATATCCCACCACTGACAACAAGAAACAAATGCAATCTATCAGGTTAGCTACAAGCAAATTAAGGGCATTAATCACAGAGGACAAAAGGACATCTGGTCATTTACACGGTGTCAAGCAATCACGGACAAGACTGAAAAGGCTGCTGGTTTATCTCCAAGGTCAACCCTCCTTGAGCTGACATTGGTCTGTTGCTTTTCTGGCTCTGATAGGTGGTTAACCTGTGCTCTCCTCAAACCTGGCTATTGTGTTGCACCTGTCTCGCTCTTATGCATATTTCTAAAGAGGGTGGCGGCCAAGAAAGGATTCTGTTGTCGTTCTAGAAGATGCTTCTACAATTTCAGCCCTTTAGCAATGTGACAGATTTATTGAAATGGCAGTCGCTTCTTTTATGGCATCCATTATCAAAGCTAATCCAATCATATTCCTGTCTGAAATTTTGAATATTTTACAGCTGGCCATTGACAGACCCTCATGTTATCAATAGCCGGCAGAAACGCACGGCATCTTCTGCCGGCATTAATATATTTTACCTTTGATTTATATTTATTTTCCGCCTTTAAATGCAGCAGACACAGTGTTCGTAAGATACTCAAGGGCATCTGATTGTCATTACAGCACCATCAAGCCTTGAATCATAGCACAACACCTAATGGCTTATTACAGGAGCGTATGCTAAATTAAACATTACTGCATCAATAAATGTTGCATGACATTAACCTGACAGTGCTTCATAAATATTGTGCATTTTTCTCCACCACCTACCCCGTTCAACTTTCTCTGGTGCCTCCAGTCCTGCATGCACAACAGCATCTAATAATAACACTGAGCATATTTCCATTCTGTTGTTACTAATGCACTGAAATTACACACATACGCATTAAATCATTTTCAATTCCCCAAATTATCTTTCAAGTATTTTAATTAGCAACCACTTTGCAGTGTTGTACACCTTCAGCAGATGGGTGCTCATGTCAGCCAATTTAGACAACTAGCAATTAAACATTACACATTAGCATTTCTATTTTCATCACACACGCACACACACAAAAAAACCTTCATTCCTACACTCAACCCCATCTCACTTTCAGTTTTTCTCATTTGTTCCACCCGAGGTTCGACTTAACAGGTGGTGAAGAGCTTCCTGAGGATGTGGAGCCAATTTCTGAACTGTGGCTCTCCTTGAAAGGTTACAACATCAAAGCTACATTCCCCAAACAGAGCTCATGGTTTTACAGACCACAGCCTGGAATGGCATGATTCTGAAATCAGACAAGTTACCCTTCAAAACAATTGTTATTACAATGTATTGCAAATCATACTCCTGAAGTTGACTAAATTTGGTAAATTGCCTCGAGTACCTTCACGTCTAAGTAGACCACTATGCAAGGCATTAATTAAAGATGCACTAAGGAGTTTACACGTTTTATGTGAAGCAGCGCCCCCTGCAGACCTTGGGCGTAATGCAGCTTAGTGAAACACTCGTGCCTGTGACTTGCGTGCACGGAAGAAGGGGACTCCTTCCTCGCCCTTTTAGTAGCGCTCAAGTAAAATGTAAGTTTCTTTTACCTGGTGGAGTCTGTGCTGGAGCTGTGGCAGTGCTAGAAGCCAGTCTTTTCTTACTTTCTGGAAGATCGTGCTCAGTTGTTGCTCACTAAGCATCTGGCGGAGTAATGGCGGACAAGATGAAACTTAACGAGCCGGAGTGCGCATTACGTCATTCCTTTCAAATTCTCCCCCCAAAAAATGCTGGTGCCGGACCGGCACTGCAACTTTCAAGTGACAATTCAGCGCTGTTAGAGGTACTTGTAATGAATATGTCAGGGCACATTGTACACATCATTAAAAATGTGGAACATATTTATGGTGGAAAATAAGTATTTTTAAGGTTGTAAAACTCCTTAATGCACCTTTAAATATATTTTCAATGAAGACTATCTACTATAATTTCTAAAGAACTGTTAACTAACGTGTACATTATATCATGTAATTACCCCTTAGTATCTTCTTTTCTTTTTTGATATGTGCTATGTCACATATTTCTTAAACAAAGAATTAAACACAAAGTAGTGAATAAGCCATTCATGTCCTGTGGATGTAATTAATTAATTTCAATTCAATTCATTCTGTCATTACCTTTTATTTTATTGGTAAATTTTGGAAAAAGTGCAATGAGCAGTAATTTCTGGAATTGCAATGCAATCTTTTTTTTTTTTTTTTTTTTTTTTTTAACAACAGTTGGGGAAAAGGTAAAGAAAACTGATTTTGTAATTTCTTGCCGTAGTGGGCAGTGACACAGTTGTTAGCAGGTTGTTTTCAACCTGTGAGTATCGTACCATGCTTGTCATTAGCTGTCATTGGTCCAAGTATGCTACCCCTCTTAATGGGACAAATTGGCAAAGAAGATGGATTCATAAGTTTCAAAAACTTTGCCATGTAAAGGCACATGAAACAGATTTTTTTTCTGTTACCTTTTTCTTTTGACTTGTTAACTATATATTGTTCATGGTAGGTTTTAGGACCCATTTGCATAACCTTTCAAGTGAAGCATGTATCTATAGAGCATTTTTGTTTCAGAAAAGTTTTGCATTGGCACGGCAACATTTTAAAAACTATGTCAATTTACATGGATATGGCAGAAAAAAAATGATGTAGTTAGGATGCCAGCCCACTAGGTGGATGCTGTTTTTAAATTAAATCATACGCAAAGCACATTATGCTAGAAATGTTAATTATGGTTGTGTCATGGTACGAGGTGGAAGGACCCACGCGTAGGTAGCCAGGCAGAGTTCAAAAAGTCCTTTATTGCGGGTAACAGGAACGCAGGATTCACGAAGGCTGAGCTGAGCAGACATGCAGGCAGGGTCACAGAAGCACGCAGACAGACCCACAAGGAACCAACAAGACACACCAGAAGGGCAGGGCTTATAAAGAGGGCAGGACAGGTGCAACCCATTAGGACAATAACAAGGGAGGCAGGAGAACTTGAGGAGCAGGCAGGTAACTTGGCAGCAGAACATGAGGGCAGACACAAAACAGGACCCGAGCACCCACATCAGGCGGCATGGGCACAGGGCATGAAAGTACCCCCCCTCCCAACGTGCGCCTCCTGGCGCACAACGAGGCCACCATCCCGGGCAGAGGAGGGGGTCAGACAGGACGGGATGGAAACCAGACTCAGACTCAGACGGGGACAGGACAGGACCAGAACTGCACACCAGCAGCAACTGGAACAGGATCGGAACTCCTCTCTCCCCAAAGGCCATCCAGGAGTGGGGAAACGGTGAGCTTCGTCGGCGGGGCCCGGGGCACACGATCCGGTGGTGAGCTTCTTCGCTGGCACATGATCCGGGGGCGAGCTTCTTCACCGGCACGTGATCCGGGGGCGCGAGCTGCGCCGGCACATGATCTGGGGGCACGAGCTGCACCGGTGGCAGCCAGAGGCAGACGATCTGGGCCGGGTGGAGCACCGCCACCGACGGGCTGAAGGCTTACGCGGGAGGCATGCAGCTTCAGACTCACTGCCCGCTGGGTCCAGTGTTGGTTGGTTCCTTCTGTCACCGTGGAAGGACCCATGTGCAGGCAGCCAGGCGGAGTTCAAAAAGTCCTTTATTGCGGGTAACAGGAACGCAGGATTCACGAAGGCTGAGCTGAGCAGACATGCAGGCAGGGACACAGAGGCACACAGACAGACCCACAAGGAACCAACAAGACACACCAGAAGGGCAGGGCTTATAAAGAGGGCAGGACAGGTGCAACCCATTAGGGCAGTAACAAGGGAGGCAGGTGATCTTGAGGAGCAGGCAGGTAACTTGGCAGCAGAACATGAGGGCAGACAAACACAAAACAGGACCCGAGCCATCAGGCGGCATGGGCACAGGGCGTGACAGGTTGCTACTATGATGACTCTGAACTATAAAACTACTAGATTCCAGGAAAATATGCACTGGAAGTCTTGACACTCTGGAGGAAAACATTGTTCTTATTACCCACCTACTGAACATGTGCAGAAAAGCTAAGTATGTCCATGGTGTGCAAGCGCAGTAGCAGAAACGTTGCACTTACATGAAGACAAAAGGCTCTAAATTGGTAGACTGAGCCCGGTATAAGCGCGGTCTAGGCGGGCTGTCAGCGGACTGTCAGAGCAAGAAGTCAACGGGGCGTGTCCACAACATTTCGCTAATTTTATAAACGGTCGCTGAGCGGTGCAGTCACGCCTCCATCCCGCCCACTGGTGCAGGTGGTGCAAGATGGAGGAGAGAAAGTGGGTTTAACCCAGATGAACACAATTTGACCACTCAAATGAACACTGCTCCTCATTTTTAAATGCACTGCAGCGAAGCTCACTGCTAAATTAACATGATGAAATAATCTTATTTCCTGGCTGCTCTGCTACATCCCAGACGATCTGAGGGGAATTAAGCTTATTTCTGCTTCTTTGTGTCACAAGTCAGGTTCAGATGCTCATAAATAATAAATGAAAAACTATCTGTCTTGTACCTTTAAAGACTTACCGACTTTATTGTATGCATATGTGTGTACAGATTACTTATTGATTGAATATGAATATGAACCCCACCCCACCCCCCCAGAAGCTGAAAGACAAAACAAAAAAAGAAATGAATAAGTGAAATAATAACTTCTTCTTGCTGCAGCCCAGGTTCCATGCTCCTCAAAATCACAGGTAGAAATGATGATTAGTGAGCCCATGCGGGGTAATCCACATAGAATCACACCCGAAATGTCTTGTTTTCAATTTTTAATTAGGTCAATCCCCCAGTCCTCGACAAAGCGAGATATCAACTGGATCATACCGAACTGCAGCAGAACAGAACGCCTTCTCTGTAATGCCCGACATCGAAGCGTGTCAACCTTTGTGATTCGAAAAATGACGTTTGAAGCTATAGAGTCATAGACAACTGACTCTAAACACACTTACTGTAGTTCCTTTTATTTATTTTTTTTGCCTGGAGAAGACCAACAGCGGTCAAAACGTAGTGCTACAGAACGCGTATTTTAGGATAACTTTATTTTTTTCAGTTGGCCTCCTTTTTGTTGTTTCTTTCGTTTTACCATCCCTTATTACTTTATTTTCCCTAGATTTCGGCTTAGGCCATGGGCGAAAATGGTTAAAAGCGCAGCCCTCTCTGTGTAACGCTGTGTCTGTTAACACTAGAACTGCCAGCATTCTTACACCACCTCCAAAGGCCGCAACGGTCAGCCAGACCGTCATACATTTTGCTGTGTTTTTGCGCAGGAGCACACCAACAGGTTGTTTTTCTGTAATCTAATGCAATAGAAATTAAGATGAATAAACAAAATATTAAGTCAAGAGGATCAGCAAACCTTTTAATGCCTCATGTCTGCTTTATTAATGCCTCAAATCAGGTTTTAAAATTTCGTGGCCACCGGCCCACAATACACCCGACCGGCCCGGAACACACCGGCCGTTCGGGAAACCTCCCAAACCTCCCGATGGCCACCCCGCCCCTGGTGGTCATTAATTCATGACTCAAATTACGACCATGGGTTATGTTTTAAAATCAAGCGCCCCCTAGTGACCGAATAAATAATGTCACAGACACCAAGGACTAACAGAGGTTTTTTTTTTTTTAGCGGAGTGAGTTGTACTTGATTAGATTTGACTGCAAATGCTGCATTGAATGACTTCAGTTTTATTTTCAAAACAGAACAAAACCTTTGAAATAGTTTCTGAAACAGATCAGAAGCCACAATATGAACCACAATAACAAAACAAAAAACAAATCTATAGAATGGAGAAATATTTGTATTGTAATTTACACAGTGTTTCTCTTGAGTCAAATATACTCTTTGTCTTCAAGGTTTCCACTCCATTTATGGATTTGATCTGCAGTTTTTTCGTTCTGACAGCATTCTCTGCAGAGCTATCACTCCGCTGTGTCCTTGACAGCCAGTCGCAGTTGTCAAGGACTCTGACCTCCGACCCGGAAGCAAGTTGATGTGCGTCATGGACTGCAATTTTTTCTTAAAGAACAAAGTTTTGCTTTTTAACTAATAACGATTGCCCACAAATAGTCCCCTTTGCATTAAATAACAACAGATTGTGTGATTATGGTAACTGACAGGTTAGAGGTGTAGAATGTGCCTGAAGCTCCCTATTTGCCGCTCTGTTTGAACTGACTAGCTTAGCTACAAGCAATCGGAGGTGAGCTCATGTGACCAGGCCGCAAAGAATCATGGGAATCGTAGTGCAAAGAACAAGAGTGGTCTCATACGTACAATAACCCGCCGCGTCCATCTCATATGCACATCTGTTCGGCGGGAGTATGCACCAGATCAAACGGGCTTCCACATCTGCCTGAAGCCCTGCGCCAAAATCATCTTATAGACTGTCAATGGACAAAAACCCATAGATTTGGAGAGCTGGATTGTTGGTATCGCGAGAACACAAGATCTCGCGGGAATTGCAACATCTAACAGTCTGGCAAATCACAAAAATAAATCCAGAGCGATGTGTTTCTTCACACTCAATTCATAAGACACTAATTGTACATTACCAGTACTACATGTTCAGCTGTTCATATGGTTTATTGGCGTTCATAAACTCAGAAACGTAACCCTACATTCAAACCCCAGACAGAACTACAAAGATTCATGAAGTCATCCATGGATTTGCATCATGGCGCAATTGGGAGTTGTAGTTTTATCTTCAAAATACCCGTTTTCCCTAAATAGAAGAGTGAAATATATGAATGAAGTACATTTAGGGATTTAGAGTGATGAGGAACGTGCTCCTTTGGATTATTTTTTCAAATGAAACTGATATACTTAGGTGAAATTTAGTTTTTTAGTTTTAGCTCTGCTCATCCACCCAGTCTTCAGCCCTGAGCAGAGTGTTTTGTCCTGATGGATATCTGCTGAAACAGGTCAAACATCTTCACGATGCGCTCAGCCGCATGTTCTCTGTAGCCCTCCGCTCCACCGGCGAGGCTCCAGACGCTGCGGCGCAGAGCTCAGCCAGCAGCCCGCTGACAGCGGCGCTCAGCGGACCCCCAGTCCGCGGTGCGACCCGCTGCTCAGCCCAGTCACCACGTCTGGTCCTCCACTGAGCCGCTGCTGCGCGCCCATGTCTCTGGACAAAGACCGGATCAGAAACACGCAAAATATAAAAAAAAAAACAAAAAGAAAAAACACACAAAACAAAGCAAAAAAATCCTCCCGTCAGAAACAATAATTCAAAATTATTTCTGTGCATCTATGTTTTCCCGTAATTATTTGGCGGCTGCACTTGATGCGACATCAGTGCTCAAACTCGTTATTTGTATTTATTTGTTTACAAATGTATTTGTATTTATTTGTTCATTCATTCATTCATTCATTCATTCATTCATTCACTCACTCACTTATTTTCCAACGACAAATAGTTTCTACACAATCACAGGAGCTCTTCAGGCTCAAACCCAGCAGTCCAAACACAGGAGGGAGAAGCGTTTAGAAAGAATGTATTTATTTCATAAGTGATCTTAATGGCACTGACAAGCTGGAAACTTGCCTCTGAGGTTTTCTCAGACAAATTATCACCAGATCGTCCCGGCACTGCGCCCAGCTGATTCTGTTGACACCTCCCCCTGGTGCGCAGCCACGCCCATCTCGGCGCAAGCGCAGCAGACCGGCCAGAAACCCATTCACGAAAATATGACTGCGCCACTACTGGTTTGCGATCTCTGCGTTGCGGCGTGAAAATACGGCCCAAAGTCAGAGCATTTTCAGAAGGTGATGTTCAGCTGCCCTGAGCACCATTTCTATTTAGCATGGACCCACAAAACATTTTAACTTGAAAACATTGTTAGGCCTGAATGGTTTATGTCAGTAGTTTCCATCCTCTTTTCTTTGGGGCTTCCCAAAATAATTATAACAATGATGATGATGATGATGATGATGATAACAAACATACTTAGAACTGCTAGGGATGCACCAATACCAGTATTGGGTGGTGGATTCATTCCTGCAGGTAGTACTCCTACTTGTCAAAGCTCCTTGATGCAACCTGACAAGTATTAGGCGATTTCACATGTCAGCTCCATCACCGGCAAAGCATGACTGATGTCTGCGGTTTGGTAAGCACTCGTACCGTCAAATAGCTGAAGGTTAGTACTTGTACTTGTGCTCATCCCTAAAAAAAATAGTATTGATGTATTCTTTTTAATAATAATATTATTATTTGCGGTGAACTTTAAATCCAGCTTCAATATGCCAATAAATAATAAGAAAAAACACAATAAAAACAATAACAAATGTCAATCAAAACAGGGATGCATTGAGTCTATGTCTCCCTCTCTCTCTTTTCTGGGAATGCAACAAGGCAAAAAAGCAAGCATGCAGATTCATGGGGTTGGAACAGATTTATGGTCCATTTGATGTTCATAAGCACACTCGTCAAAAACATTTTATTCCTGTGATCACAATCACTTAGCGAAGCATTAATATGTAATTAAGCATTTTGATTTGTCAATTTAACAATGTAGCACTGGTTGTGCTCCTGTTAAAAGCAAAAATTCTAAAAGTCATCAAAGTGAAACCAAGCCACTAATTTCAATTTGACTCCATAATACTTCCGATATATTTAATGTATAAATAACTAAAATCGTTTCAATAGTTTTCCTAAAATAAAAAATTAAATAATCTTGGTAGGTATTCGTATCACGCTGATCTGCCCATTTTTCTCCTCTGGAAGCGCTCTGACAACCCTGACTTCAACTCCCCCTATATTTCTAATTTGTGACTTATAACCTTGCTCACTGTCATTCCTGCAGCATCAAACACTGCGATGTTGTCAAAAAGACTTACTAAATGTCATTTTGTGTGGACTGAAGAACAAGATTTTAGTTTTAATTAAGCTACATTTTCATGTTACTAATATAGATGAAGCACTTTATGACATTTCTGTTATGTAAGCTAAACAAAACAGGTGTGTGTGTTTTTCTTATGAATTACTTTTAAAAAGTCTACCTTGAGTTTTGTTTTGACATGAATGCAAACAGCAGCCTTCTGAGTTAGAATTATCCACCCACCTGTCACATCCTGGCTACATGAACTTTCCCACTTTTTCACCTCACCTGACTTCCTTCTTCGCTCCATTCTCTGAAACTAAAAGTCATCTGGTGTGTATTTCTGTTGCCTGCAGCACAAAACTTACCTCATCTGTGAGTGATGGCCACAGTGAAAGATGTCAGTTAAATATATATTACTGGGATGGTGTCAAATTGACTATCAAACGATCTTTACGCTTTTATTTTTCTATTTTTTTTGCTGAGAACTGCATACCTCATGCATTAAAAATAGGCTCCACGATGCAACTCCAGATGAAACTCAAACTATTCCTCAGACATGCGTCTCATACAAGCTCTGTGGCTGCTCCAACTTGCCATAGCGGTACCGAAATGAAAAGCGGGAGGGTTATGCATTGCTGAGGTAAGGAGAGAAGGGGCTTGAGACCAACAGCTTTGATGTTAGGGGAGTAAAATAACACTCAGCCACACACTTCTATCCACTAGTAGATGATAGTAAACACACTGTGCAGGAGACCAGCACAGTTTCCAAAAATTCCTTTTTTTTATTCCATTTAAAATGAATAGACATGCAAAGTCTTTGAAAAAGGTCAATTATTGTCAGTCTTTAGTGAATGTAGTAGAAGACTTCATTTACAGGATAACCTTTCAGGTGAAAACGCATCGATTTAGTGTTTTCTGTTCAAAAACATTGTGATTGTCACCGTTTCATAAACTATGTCCGTTCACAGAGAAATGTTATACTATGCCATTTTTATGTTTATTTTCTCGTTGGTGCTGTTTGTTTGCAACAAAATCACACGTATGTGGAGAGGATAACGCAAAACTATTACCATGATTAGCAAAGCAAAGACGGCTAATAGTGGGCTAATAGCATGGTGACCATACAGAAACAAACTCATTTCTCAAAGATGCAATTAATAGTCGTGAAAATATGGCAGTCAGCTCTGGCAAAAAAATCCCTGGTTGCTTTTTATAATTTTCTAAAACATTACACTTCACTATGATTTACCTTGAAAATTAAAGCTTCAGGCGTGTTTTCTAGGCATGCTCTAAATTCTATAAATAGTGGGAGCCCACTTTATCCAGTGTCAGTACAGGCAAAGCTGTGTTTGGCTGCGAGGTTATATGACTATAACAATGTAGATGTGACTTTTCCTGTATCCACTCTAACATGTATATAAGCAGACTGTGTGTTTTCAGTAATTCGCTCAGCCTATTGAAATCGTACCTGGATATATTTATCTGCTCTTGTATGAACCCTTTAAATCAATGTATTTGTTTTCTTTTGTGTTTGTGTGGTTTTGTGCTTGAGTGAAATTGTGTATTTTCTTACTTAACCTCAGTAACCATTTCAATTAAATGATATGGGCGTTCTTGCTGATCAATCTATTCTGCTGAAACCACCCACAGACACAAGTGATCACATTAGGTCAGTGTTAAACTCTAAATGAATAAAAGTTTCTCCTCTTAAAACTTTGCTGCTTTTTGAGAGGTAACATGAATGAAATATAGTCTCTTTTTTCTTGAGAAGCTTGATTTATTGATTTATGTGATAATGTCTTCTGTGAGCATGAAGGTTTCATGTTTTCTGTCTTCTCTCTGGTTGTTTGCTACTATGTGCTTCTCTGGAGATCTGCCATTCCGCTCTTGTCCACCAGTCGCTGTCTGTGTGTTCAGCTCATTAATTGATGCTTCTGCTGCCTGGACATCTGTCCCTCATTCCCTCATTAGCCCCAGTACACAGTCACCTTAGCATTCCCCTTGTCAGACAGCCTTTGTTGTGCTGGACAAGGCGATCTAATCCCTCCCTCTCCCTCTGTTACTCTGTCTGTTTTTGATTCTTTCGTGACACCACTTGATGTGTTTTCCAAACATTGGCTTCAAAACATAGTTTCAAGTCCTGACAAATAAAAGCTTCTTATCTTCCTGTGTTTCAGGGGCGTTTTACTTTTTCAACCGCATTACATACAAAACCCTATGCAGATGTTAGTTTTTGGGGAATGTAGTTATTGGCCTTGGATGATACTCTTTATAATGAATCAATGAAATAAGCTGTTTTGTCTAATAAAGTCAGCACAACCAATAAAAATCAAGTAGCACCTTTTATATCTGGCTTTATATGCCTTCCTTTCACTGCGCAGGTGAAAACAGTCTAATATGTGGGGTCACAACAGCTGCTCAGGCATTCATCCAGTATTCCAAAGCCCTGTCACCACTCTAACTGACTTTTGAGCCAAGGCCAAAAAAATTCACCAGTCTAGAGAAAAGCAGCCCACCAATGCTCATTATGTGTAGAGAATGTGTGTGCCTGGGTGGCCATGACAAGTCCTGCAGGCCCAGCGGTCTGTGTGCAGGTCATGACTGTGAATTAGGTGGCTCTGCTGTCCCGAGAGCTATGACTCTACTACAGTAATCAGTGTCAACACATTGTCCACTCGAATCTCTTTCCCGCCCTTATTGACCAGTCAGCTTAGAACTGACATGTATTTCTTCACCTAATTGCTCCATCAAGAAAAGCGTATAAAGGCAAACTGACACGCAGGGTCACTGCTCAGAAATTATTAAACTGTTACAGCGGGAGGCTTACAAAAAGGTCTGAAAGGTTGGGAGCATTGTTGCACGCTGACTAATAGTTCCTCTAAGTTTTCTCTGTCTGCACTGACATCGTGGGATGAAATGCAGCTTTTAGTAAATGATATACTACAGCCGTAGTCCCTAGGAGAAAGTTTGTTCCAAGATGATGGGTGTACTAGAACTGCAGCGGGTATGAGGTACAACTGAGCTGTGTCAGCGGCACTAAAATGGCCATAATCACAGAGAAGAACAACCTCTAGTGTATGGCTGCATCCATATAAGAGCTATAAATAATCTAAGACTGCCTGCAAAGTCTGGTACACATTGATAAGAATGACTGATTAATGAGAAAATCAAGATTCCTGCACACTGACTGCCCCTCATTTTTAATTACTGCACATAAAGCCCCAGTAGGTTAAGTGAAAGTAATAACACTTGGCTACTGCCAGACCTATACATCTTCATGTCAGTGGCACTTCAGCAGAGTTAAAGCAGAATATATGGTGTAAAAACATATTGACAGATATCTGTATTTGTATAATTTACGTGGTATATCTCAAATAGTATTGCACACAGTTTACATTACTTTATTATATATTGCTGGGCAAGATGTGCTTGGATGATGACTGACTACTAACACAACATACAGTGCACTTGAAGCTGAGATAAAGCGGATTAACTGATCAGTTTTTAATTAAACCTTAGCAAATTGAAAACAATTTTGAACGCATTAAAAAGTTATGCTGCACAGGTAGGCGTAGCTTGGGTCTGGTTTTCATAATGTATAATAATGAGGACAACTTCTGTTTGAAACTTCTCAACATCACATAAATGTTGTTATGTTAAGGTATGTAAGACCGTCAAGTTTTTGCACTGTCTTCCCTCTCTTCTCCCCCTTTTTTTTGTTTGTTTGTTTGTTTGCTTGCCTGTTCAATTGTTTTTTTTCTTTCACTTTCTGTCTCTTTACCTGTCTTTCTGTCCCCTTGTCAGGTACAGCAATATCATATATCAGTACTCAAAATGAATAAAATAAATGAAATAAACTAAGAAAGCATGTAATCAAGAGGAGTTTGATACTTAAAAGTTCATCTTGGAAGAGCAAATCTGTCAGGCACATAACGGCAGCCAGACCTCCATTCTACTGCTTCCATGCTGGACAAGACAGGTTAAAAAAAACAACAAAACAAATAAAACTATAATATTTCAATTTTACATCCATTCATCTGTTCATCATTCATGTTCATGGAAACTTCAGTAAAGTACCAGAAAGTTCATCCCTGTGTGGTGATTGAAGACATGTTTGGATGCTGTCTAGCTGTCTAGCTTTGCACAGGAGTGTCTGCTTCAAGGTCAGTATAAAAACATTTGTGAAGTCAACTGCATAAAATTTATATGAAGAGTTCACTGTGTAATGATAGATAGAAAGATCAATACTTTATTAATCTCCAAGAGAAATCCACATTTCCAGCAGCTTTATCAGGTGGAAACATCGTAGTAGAAGAATACCTGAGTTGGGAGAATACTAAAACTTATAAAAATCCGTAGAACGACAGATATAAAATATAAATATAACGTTAGTAAATACAATACAGTAAGACACTTCTGTGCAGTTGTTCAGATGGCAGTGTGTGCCATACAGATGTGCAACAGGCAGTTTGTACACACTGGAATAGCCAACATGCAGATGTCAGTGTGTGTAATAAAGTGTGTGTGTGTGTCTTAAGGTGCATGGTGTGTGTAGGTCCAGGCTCGGTTACTGTTTGACCGTCCCCCCCTCCCCCGAGAGGCGTTGAAGAGCTGCATGGTGAGGGGGAGGAACGATCTCCTCAGTCTTTCGGTGGAGCAGGACAGTGAGAGCAGTCTGACAAGGAAGCTGCTCCTCTGTCTGGAGATGGCGCTGTGCAGTGGATGGTCTGGATTGTCTACGATAGACAGGAGCTTGTTGAGCGTCCGTCGCCCTGCTGTCCAGCTCTGTCCTCACCACCTTGTCCAGGCGTGTAGTGTCCTTCTTCTTGAGGGCTTCCACTACAGAGAGTAAGAGTCCGGTTTAGGAGAGCATTACGTGAACTTGAAGGCCGACTACTTGTAGTCCTGATGTTTTAAAACTTGTATGAATTCTTCATAACGTAAATAAGATTGTGTATTTCATTTCAGATCTGTTGCTAGAGTATTAATGAAATGGAGTGTGTTACACTGCACTCAGCTGTTTAGTGTTGCTTTACAGAATTTTAACTGACAGATGTTAATTCAACCAGAAATGGTGTTTTGATGTTTGGCTCAACTAAGTAAATTTGTCTAAAGGAGCAGGACACTGTCCGTCTCAAGCGAGAGAGAAGACATTCAGAGCGACGAGGGGTTTGACCTGCTGGATTCTGCTGTTTCTTTTTCTTCATTGATTCCTGCTGATCAACGCCAGGTGAAGTTACCAACTGCCATTAAGTGCCAAAGCTCATCCCCCTTTCTAACCCACTAACTACCTTGGAAATGTGAGTATAAATCAGACCAATGTGCGCAATTTTATTTACTGCTCAGTTTGAGTGAAGCCACCACTAAGTTTTTGATCCCAGTTCACCCGAGCTCCGAAACAGGCCTGCGACAGGGTTTCAGAAATTGTTTTTGGCATTATGGTTGAGGAGTGAATGTGTGTGTGGGCCACACACAAGAACAGTGTGTGATTTTTTTGTTTCTTTTCAAATCAAATCAAATCAAACTTCATTTGTATAGCACTTTTTCATATTAATAAAAACAACGCAAAGTGCTGAACGGTAAAAAACAGTAATAAAAACAAAAGAATAAAAACCGCACCATCAATAAGTATACACCACACACCTGCAGAGAAACACACACACACACACACACACACACACACACACACACACACACACACACACACATAAACAGACACACTCCCAATTTCTGCGCACAGCAAAGCAGAGGAGACATGGCATGGCACTAAGCATCATGGGAAAACAGTACCAGTGGAGCCGTCCACACCAGGAGAAGGTGAAGGTCATTAATACTGGGGGCCCCAGTATTAATGACCTCAATTAGTGTGTTTCCTCAATTTTTAGTGTGTTTTGCTTATTTTGGGAGATCATAAGGTATTTGATTTGAAAAGGTAATTAATTGGAAAGGTTAATACAGAAGCAAATTCTGCTGAAATATATATTATTTAGACCAATGGTTCGAACGAAACAAACACAGGACCTTTGTCATGACTTAATTCATCTACTTTTTAAATTACAAAGTTTGGGAATTGTAAATTTTTTCTTAAATATTGTTTCTCGGACTTCTCCTTGCAATTCAATCTATTCTATAAATTAGATTTCTCTTGAGGGATTGGTGAATTTCAAACTTGAGTGTTTCATTCTCATAGGATTTTTAATTGCTGCAAAGAAAAGTTCAAAACAGGTCTCATCTCATTGCACTAATAACTCAAGACTGCATTCTGTCACTAAATGAGATAGGAGTTACACTTACTTTAAAGGTGGAAAAATGTTCAATCTGTTCCTTCTTTTGCCTGTGTTTGCACATCCACCAAAACAAATTGCTCATATAGGCTGCTGTACTGAGCAATAAACCCGATTCTGATTCGTTTTGTGGTCACCCATTTCAGGCTCACCTCTGCTTCACTGGCCTGACAGTGGACCTAATCTATAGCAGAAGTTTGAGGCCAATGTTGACAGCCAGGAACATTGAGCACATTTTGAGGAGGTCTTTGACTTATGTATCAGTAGATGTGATGGGGCAACAAGTTTTTCAAATGTTCAACTGTGGACCAACTTTTGTTGTATCCCATCATTTCTGCATATGCTTCACTGAGGGATTCATTGTCCAGTTCTTGTCAAACATACTAAATGACAGCTGAGCCAATATGTTTTCTTCTTAGTCCCATCTCACTAAAGAATAAACTACCAGTGTTCCATGAAACTCGGGGTCTTTGGTCCTCAGCAGAACAGACAACACCAGCTGCTCGAATATTCCACTACAATGTTTGATAAATCCTTGCTTTATAGCAGATCTGAGAAATAGCAGAAAGTATGAATATTTTCCAGTCTCTTGTCGCACAGCCTTAGCAAGCCTGTGTATGCTATATTTAAGGAAATAAGTCATCTAATGGCACAGAGAGGTGGGTTTGTGAGGTTGAAATCCCACCGCAGGAGTGTCACCGCTGTGGGTCCGTGAGGAGAGCAGGTAATCCCAGACTGCTTCATGGGTGCTGCTCTGCAGCAGCCCACTGATCCGAGTGTGTGGTTAAGGTTAGCTTTCAGTAAGATAGGTCAAATACAGTGAAATAATTTCCCCAACGGGATCAATAAAGTAACTTTATATTCAACTGTGTTTGCTGTGTGACACATATCTTTTAATCGCTGTCTTTCTGACAACTCAACCCAGTCTCTTCATTCTCTTAGGATTGCCCTATTGACTCTCCTTTTCAGAACTTCCTCTGTGAACCTGAATGTTTGTGCATTAAAAATCCCTCAAAACTAGCCATTACTTAAAATGTTGATAACAGCTGTTTTGGTACTAAAATATATACATAAAATATATATTTTATATTTTATATATATAAAAATATATGAACGAAAAAAATATATACATATATATATTTTTTTAATATCATTTTAATATCAGCTGATGTTGCTACATGTCAGTATTTCTGTCAATTTAAATGTTAAGTTAAATTTGAAGATATCAGAACTTTATTTTTGGGTAAATATTTATTGTCCAACAAAGTTGAAAAGGCCTTGTTATACCTTGCAACTGCTGAGAATAAGAGAAAAAAAATGTCTTCAGTTATTTCTTCCAAGATTTCCTACTTAAAAAAATTAAGATTAAATTAGAATAAAATCAATCAAACAATCAAACTTTATTTGTAGAGCACTTTTCATATTCATGAAAAACAGTTCAAAGTGCTGAACAGTAAAAACAGTCATAAAAACAAAAAGAGCAAAAACCGCACTGCATTAAAGGTGCATTAAGGAGTTTGCACGTTTTATGCGAAACAGCGGCCCCTGCAGGCCTTGGGTGTAACGCAGCTGAGTGAAAAACTCTTGCCTGTGGCTTGTGTGCACGGAAGAGGGGAACTCCTTCCTCGCTCGTTTAGTAGCGCTCAAGTAAGATTTAAGTTCCTTTTACCTGGTGGGGTCTGTGCTGCAGTTGTGGCAGTGCTAGAAGCCAGTCTTTTCTTACTTTCTGGAAGCTCCTGCTCAGTTGTTGCTCACTAAGCATCTGGTGGAGTAATGGCGGACAAAACGAAACCTAACTAAATCAGGCCAGCCGGAGCATGCATTACGTCAATCCTTTCAAATTCTCCCCAAAAAAATGCTGGTGCCGGACCGGCACTGCAACTTTCAAGTGACAATTCAGCGCTGTTAGAGGTACTTGTAATGAATATGTCAGGGCACATTGTACGCATCATTAAAAATGTGTAACATATTTATGGTGGAAAATAAGTATTTTTAAAGTTGAAAAACTCCTGTTCGAGCACAGGGGTGTCCATAAGTGCACTTGGCACCAGGACACCCTAGGTCGGAGGTCGATGATCGACTTTGTTGTCGTGTCATCTGACCTCCGGCCGCGTGTTTTGGACACTCGGGTGAAGAGAGGGGCAGAGCTGTCGACCGATCACCACCTGGTGGTGAGTTGGATTCGCTGGCGGAGGAGGAAACCGGACAGACTTGGCAGACCCAAACGTGTTGTGAGGGTCTGCTGGGAACGTCTGGCGGAACCCTCTGTCAGCATGGCTTTCAACTCCCACCTCCGGGAGAGCTTCTCTCATGTCCCGAGGGAGGCTGGGGACATCGAGTCCGAGTGGACCATGTTCTCCACCTCCATTGTCGAAGCAGCTGCTCGGAGCTGTGGTCGTAAGGTCTCCGGTGCCTGTCGTGGCGGCAACCCCCGAACCCGGTGGTGGACACCGGAAGTAAGGGCTGCCGTCAAGCTGAAGAAGGAGTCCTATCGAGCCTTGCTGGCTCATGGGACTCCCGAAGCAGCTGACGGGTACCGGCAGGCCAAGCGAACTGCAGCCCGAGCAGTTGTGGAGGCAAAAACTCGGGTCTGGGAGGAGTTCGGGGAGGCCATGGAGGAGGACTATCGGTCGGCCTCGAAGAAATTCTGGCAAACCGTCCGGCGCCTCAGGAGGGGAAAGCAGGTCTCCGCCAACACTGTTTACAGTGGAGGTGGGGAGCTGCTGACCTCAACTGGGGATATTGTTGGACGGTGGAAGGAATACTTCGAGGACCTCCTCAATCCCGTCGCCACGTCTTCCGTGGAGGAAGCAGAGGCTGAGGTCTCAGAGGTGGACTCGTCCATCACCCAAGCTGAAGTCACTGAGGTGGTTGGCAAGCTCCTCGGTGGCAAGGCACCGGGGGTGGACGAGATTCGGCCTGAGTACCTTAAGTCTCTGGATGTGCAGGGACTGTCTTGGTTGACACGTCTCTGCAACATCGCGTGGCTGTCGGGGACAGTGCCTCTGGATTGGCAGACCGGGGTGGTGGTCCCCCTGTTTAAAAAGGGGGACCGGAGGGTGTGCTCCAACTATAGGGGGATTACACTCCTCAGCCTCCCCGGGAAAGTCTATTCCAGGGTACTGGAGAGGAGGATCCGACCGATAGTCGAACCTCGGATCCAGGAGGAACAATGCGGTTTTCGTCCTGGCCGTGGAACAGTGGACCAGCTCTATACCCTCCATAGGGTGCTCGAGGGTTCGTGGGAGTTTGCCCAACCAGTCCACATGTGTTTTGTGGATTTGGAGAAGGCATTCGACCGTGTCCCTCGTGGTGTCTTGTGGGGGGTGCTCCAGGAATACGGAGTCCGGGGCCCCTTGTTAAGGGCCGTCCGGTCTTTGTATGACCGGAGTAGGAGTCTGGTCCGCATTGCCGGCAGTAAGTCGGACCTGTTCCCGGTGCATGTTGGACTCCGGCAGGGCTGCCCTTTGTCACCGGTTCTGTTCATAATCTTCATGGACAGAATTTCTAGGTGCAGCCAGGGGCCGGAGGGGTTCCGGTTCGGGAACCACAGGATTTCATCTCTGCTTTTTGCAGATGATGTTGTCCTGTTGGCTTCATCGAACCCGGACCTACAGCATGCACTGGGGCGGTTCGCAGCCGAGTGTGAAGCGGCAGGGATGAGGATTAGCACCTCCAAATCCGAGGCCATGGTCCTCGACCGGAGGAAGGTGGCTTGCCCCCTCCAGGTTGGTGGAGAGACCCTAGCCCAAGTGGAGGAGTTCAAGTATCTTGGGGTCTTGTTCACGAGTGGGGGACGGATGGAGCGTGAGATTGACAGGCGGATCGGTGCAGCGGCTGCAGTGATGCGGTCGTTGTATCGGTCCGTCGTGGTGAAGAAGGAGCTGAGCCGAAAGGCGAAGCTCTCGATTTACCGGTCAATCTACGTTCCCACCCTCACCTATGGTCATGAGCTTTGGGTCATGACCGAAAGGACAAGATCCCGGATACAAGCGGCCGAAATGAGCTTCCTCCGTAGGGTGGCTGGGCGCTCCCTTAGAGATAGGGTGAGGAGCTCAGTCACCAGGGAGGAGCTCGGAGTAGAGCCGCTACTCCTCCACATCGAGAGGAACCAGCTGAGGTGGCTCGGACATCTGTTTAGGATGCCTCCTGGACGCCTCCCTAGGGAGGTGTTCCGGGCATGTCCCACTGGGAGGAGACCCCGGGGAAGACCCAGGACACGCTGGAGAGACTATGTCTCTCGGCTGGCCTGGGAACGCCTCGGGATCCTCCCAGAGGAGCTGGAGGAAGTGTCTGGGGACAGGGAAGTCTGGGCATCCCTGCTGAGACTGCTGCCCCCGCGACCCGGCTCCGGATAAGCGGTAGAAAATGGATGGATGGATGGATGGATGGAAAAACTCCTTAATGCACCTTTAAAGGGACTTAAGGCAAGATTTGTGAAAAACTACACATGCATTTCCACTTTATTCAATGCTAACGGGTCGTGAAGCATTAAAAACCTAAAATAACAGGCCAATCCGCGTATCTGTCTGTTGCCTTATACAGGCTGTGTGCCAAATAATTTGTTGCTGTTCGGGGTCCGAATTTCCCGCGCAGTCGTGGGGATGTGATGTAAATTGACACTGTATGCGCGCTGCCGAACAGGAAGAACATGGCCGCCGTGGACACGGACTCAAACACTGCTGGGATCAGGGGCGGGCAGTGTTGCCAACTTGGTGACTTTCTCGCTAAATCTGGTGACTTTCCAAAGCCTCTTTTCGACTTTTTTTGTCAAAAGTAACTAGCGACAAATTTAGCGGCTTTTTCTGGTGCTCTGGAGACATGACAGGACGTCTCCGCTGTTCTCAACCAGCAGCGGGTGCTGCGTGAGCCCCTCCCCCGTCCCAAAGCACTCACAGGCGGCCAGTCTCAGCAGCGCTCCCTGCTGAGTTGGGGCTGATTGGGTAAACGGCCCGGAGCTGCTCCACGGCGGCGACGGGAGAGCTCCAGCAGCCGCGGCCTGCTTCACGCGCCTCCGTGGTTATGCGGCGAGTCCCCGCGCGCTCCGCGGCCGGCACAGAGCGCGTCTCCGCCCAGGAGCGGAGATCCGGAGCTGCCGCGCTGCGGCTTGCTCCACGGAGGCGCGTGAAGCAGGCCGCGGCTTCCACGGGCCGAGTGGAGCTGCCCCACGGAGGCTGACGGGAGAGCTCCGGATCTCCGCTACCGGGCGGAGACGCGCTCCGTGCCGGCCGCAGAGCATGCAGGGACCTGCCGCATAAACACGGAGGCAGAGAGGAGCTCCACGACGGATTTAAAAATGAATTGTTAGATTAATCAATGCATCGAAGAACTATTTCCTAGATTAATCGATTACAAAAGTAATCGTTTAACGCAGCCCTATTATCAGCGTTATCTCGTGAGTCAAAAAAAAAAATAAAAAAAAAATAAAAACATGACCGAAGCCGGGCAGTCACCAGAATAAATATTGGATATGCGTTTGATTCATGGAGGGAACTTCAGCTGCATTTGGGAGTGAAAATGGATGCTTACAAAAATCACATAATATGCGCTGTGGTCCTGCAGTAATCCACGACATAGTAAACAGCATGAGCATCCCTGGTGCAGCGCTGTGAAGCCGGACATTCTGTAAAATGTTTGTGCGCGCTCCCGTGCCGCCTCGGCTGGTGGCTGCAGTTACCTGCAGCACCTATCGCGGCAGCACTGAGGTAAATTTTGAAAAGTTGCCTTAAGTCCCTTTAAACTAATGATTTAATTAAAATATATGCATTATAAACTTGACCTTGAAATTTACTCCATACATTTTTCTTTTTTTTGTTAAACTAAGTAATTGACTAACTGACTGACTAAATAAGGGAGTCCAAGCCAAAATACTGAAAATGAACCCTTGAGTGTTATTTATGCAGACACTCTTAATGTAGCTGTTTCAGATGCAGCAAAGAGCTTGGCAGGTGAAACTGACCAGATTGAGTACCTGCAAAAACTGTTAACTTTGTTTTCTGATTCTACCCAAAGGTGGTCCATTTAAAATAAAAAAAAAAAATGTGGACACAACAGTGAAAGGACACTCGATGGAAGAGCAATGAATGGCGTGGATGTAAAGGTTAGAGATGATCTTTTAGAGCCGAGAGACAACACTGCAGATGCAACCATAAAAGTTGAAGCGCAGTCATTATAGCTGAAGTGGTTAGTTCATGCCACTTCTGCATTTGCACTTGTTGTCTGGTATGATACTCGACCAAAGGTCCAGAATGTTAATAAAGTGCTGCAGTCAGGAAGCATGCACATGGATGTGGACCTACTGAAAAAAGCTGAGGTCTCTCTAGCCTGCTGCAGAAGCACTGGGTTTGCTAATGCCCAATCCTTTGCAAAGGGAATGTTTAAGGAGATGAATGGGGTTGCAGCTCTAAAGAGACTCAGAGCTACCAAGAAGGCAGTTTTCCGATGAAGCCCCTGATGAACAGCTCAGTGATGCAGTGAAGAGAATGGAAGTTTCTTTTTTAACTGCAGTTGTTGAAGTGTGCATTTCATCACTAAGAGAATGTACAGAAATGATGAGTGAATTTGCCAATAAATTTAGTGTTCTCACAAACATCTTTGATCTGCCACCTGATGAGGTTGGGAAACAAGTTAAAGAACTGACAAAGATCCTGATTTTAGCATATAAGTTAGACTTGTGGATGAAATGATTATAGAAATGCAATCTTTTCCATTTTGGCCCAAACACTTGAAGTTTGGGTGGAGGCAACAAACCTAACTGAAGTATAGTCCAATATTTTATAGAGCAGAGAACTGCTGTCACCTCTTCAGTGACTGTGGCACCTGGCGAGAGAAACTTCCCCTAACTTAAGCTGATTTAAATGTATTTGTGATCTAAAATGAGTGTGTTTACATGGATGTTTTTAATTTGGAATTGGTCTATTCCAAACTAAGCAATTCAGAATCATATTCATGAGCTTCGTGTTTACATGGGAAAAACAAAGGATTAAATCCTCTGTAACTCTGCTGGCTCTGAAGTGTTCTGATTGGATAGAGGACGGCCATGTTGTACTTATGTCTCCCGAAAGTAAACAGCATTTTGGCGGCAATATGTCTTTCTTTCTCGCCACAGTTGGCTTCAACAAGCTAGGGAAGAGTGCAAACACGGTCTTTACCAGCAGCGGCTACAGCTAAAACACACCGTGTCACCAAATGGTTGGATTCTGTAAAAGCTGGGAGAAGAGCGCACGAATGGTGTCTCCACCGGAAACAGCATAAGCTTACACTAGCTATGTTGCTAAACAGCCAGCCAAGTTACCAATAATCCAGTAGAAAAAAAAAACAAACACAAATGATGCCTGGACTAGTGGCTAAGGTAACAATAGCCATGTCACTAAACAGCCAAACTAGGCACTAAAAAACCAGGAGTAGAACATACGAACAGCACCTCCACTGGCAGGGCCCAAGCTGCTTAACAGCCACGGTGGGATCCAGTAAGCTGGGAAAAATAACACAATAAGGCTTTACAAGCAACGGCTAACCTAACACTGGCCGTTTTGCTAAACAACCAAGATCATTCTGATAAGCTGAGCGAGGGGCATACGAATGGTGCCTCCTCTGCAGCAGCTAGACTAACAGCAACCACATATCTAACAGCCGCAGCCCGCACATCAGCAAGCCGGGAGGACTATCTGACATGCCGGACAGGGTGGCACTTCCCCCACTGCGGCTTAGCTAACACAGCGTATGCCAGTAAGCCCTGGTGCCTGAGCAATTCTTGGAGGAGGGGAACAAGGCTGCTGACCTCCTGACACTCTATCAAAGAGAAGAGATTCAGTAACCTTACCATCTGCCTTTAGGTTAGAAGTAAATCTCTTGACCAGATGAGATGCCACAAGGTGCCAGCCCACCTTAGAACGAAGGTGAAAAAAGGGGTAACTGCCATCGCAGCCTTTGGAGGGCGAACTTTGCTGTTCCGACCAACATTTTTGCTATGCTACCAGCAACGCAGAATGATGCCGTATAGGCTAGTCCCATAATCTTCAAGCTGCACTCAGTGAATACAGTGAAAAGAAAAGAGGAGCTGAGTTTGAGGTAAAACCAGAACTTAACACCTCCCTCGGGTCACCTAGGGGTCACAAGTGATGTTGTTGGTGTGCATACTTGAACTGTGCATGCACCACGGGAACATTCATTGCTTTCAGCACCACCTTCTGGTGGTCAATAAGGATGAACTAGAACAATTGAAAATTCTCCTCACCGCTATATCATATGGTATAAAGTGCTTGTTGTGAACTCGTCTCTGCATTCAAAGCAGAAGTGGAACACTTCTCGTGTGTGGATCTTGCACGTGTTTCCCACATTTGCAGCTTGTTGTCCCTGTTTTACGGTCCTTTTTCCTTTTTTTGCAGGACAGAAGCTGGATCGCTTTCTCTTCTGTGATCTCCTGTTTGCTTCTTAAGCGAGGTCAGGCTCAGAATGCTTCACTGCCCTCACCGATGCTGCTGAGGCTGCTGCCAGGGCAGGCTCTGTTGCTTTTGCATGCAAGGAGCAACAAGAGCCATGTATGTTCTCTTCTATGTTATTTATTTATCATTTCAATATTTTGGAATTCCCTCTGCCCCTTCAAATACCAGCAGGTGTCTGGCTCTGTAGGAACCTGGACAAATGTTTTTTTCAACACAAACAGTTTTCATCACAGTGCAGAGGCCCCTTTCAACTCTGTCACAGTAACATGTATATTGTCACATTTTCACGATTCCATGAAACCATAATTTTCATTTAAAAAATGTTAACTGATCTGTATGTTACAAGTATAGACAAGCATCCACGTTATTACCACATTTTAATATTTTTCAGGTCTACAAATAACTCAAAACAGTCAAGCCATAAGCAAAACTTCTCTTTCAGATTGTTGTGATTAACCTCTCTCCAATTAATCAGCATACGTCCTTTATTTTATTCAGAAATTATCTAAACCTGGATATAAACAAGTGTTTTTCAAACAAGAGGTTAACTCTCGTCCTAATTCTCGAGCTGAATGACATCGGAGAGTTATCCAATCTCCCGTCAAAACCCAATCTGATTGTGAAGCGAGAACAGGAGAGGGATTCAATTTACACATTAACTGTGAGAAGAGTGGAGTTAATCTGGCACCTGTGTAAATATAATTGAATGTTACTGACAGCTGACAGCCGATAAACTGGAAAAGCCATCCAGTTTAACCATGACTCCCGCTCGATGTCAGACCCAATGATTGTCTGCATGCTTCTCAATTCATATCTAATGTGTTCTGCAATATAAACAGTGTATTCATATTTATTTTTTTCAAATGCCATTTTACAATGGACTGAATTCTTCATTTCTACATAATAAACTTGTAAAGGTCAAAATTCTCCTCATTAAATACTGTTAACCGTATTAGCCTCAGTGCTCCCCAGTCAATTAGACTTGAGCTGGAGCGTGCCTTTCAAGTCCCCTACTGAGACTACCTCAACCTTCATGACCGTATTGTGGAAAATGTGATCAGTCATCTTTGTTAGGAGGTAATATGTGACATTGTCTTTTGTCATTAACAGATGTTCTAGATAAATCTTATCAGCTATACTCTATGGAAAAGCTGTAATCTTCCCTGATCTTAATCTAATTTACTTGTTTGCAAAACACAGCTAAAAGCCTAATATTTGCCTAGTTGGAGATAACAGATGCCTTGATCAGCATTGCATGTCACTGCCATAATAAGTATTGCTCTGGCATATCTGCCATGGATCGTGTTTGTGATGGTGAATGATAATGGAAAAGTGAAGATAAAACTATATTACTTGATGTAATCCTCGTGTTAGCTGTAAATAATGTTATCTTTACGATTTGAATACGTGTAGCTTCTGCTTTTGAGGTTAGCCAGGCTGGATTCATGGAGTAAATTCATGAGATTGTTTGAACTAATGCATATTTTGATAAGGTTTTCTTGTCTCACCCACACTCATACATGCTTGTAGGATGTTTGTGAGACTAGCACAAGTACACCATTAATCCAGTGTGTGCATTAGTCAAGATTTTTTAATGTCATTGTGGCTGAGAACATTACACTGCTCCCTAACCACAACCCTTGTTACAATCATCAAATATTCAGGTTGACCTACAGCTGTATGTTAGCATGCATATTTACTCATCTGTGGAACTGCAGCCTTTTTCCTACACAAGTGTCAAGCCTCATCTAAAACAAAGGTTAGCCCTCCACCCCTGAGGAGAGAGAAAAAAAGAGACTCTTGCATCTTCCCAAGGCCTTGCTTAATTTATTCAAAGCTGCCGAAAGCCTCTATTTTGTCCAGTATTTGTGCTATCTTTCTCTCCCTTAGTTTGATGCACTCATTTGTTGATGCCTATCAAGGACAAGATGAAGAGACAGGATTTTTTTCAGCTCTTGTCAGGGATAAATTCTCTGTGTAGAGCATGTTTTAAGCATTTTGTTTAGTGTTGCGAGCCTTAGACCCTGTGCTCTTGTAATTTGATATATTTAACGAAAAAAAAATTACATACTTTCAGAGTTAACTATTGTACAGACATGCATAAAACAATAAGTGTAAACCTTTTCTCCAGTAGGACTATGACTTGCTACTTTGCTTTTTGTTTTACATTCATTCTTGATCGAAGAGCTTCCAGGCTGTTATTTTCCCGGTAGATCCCAACTGATATTGCTTTGCCCTCTTTCTATTTTCGGGTGGGTGCAGTCATATGCGGGTCACCAAAGCCACGGAGTAACTCAAGACATTCAGAACAGGCTGTGCCGAGCCAGCTCGACTTCACACAGTGAGGCATCCAGAGGCACTGGGTTGATTGGCATTGTTTGTTTTGTACTGGCTTTGAGTGAGACCCTGGTGTGTTGTGCCAGCCAGCTGTGCAGTCACAACCACCGCCTCGGCAGAAATATGCAATCATCAGCCATATCTCTGCCCCCTCGAGCCCTCGTTTGATGGTAGCCTTTTTAATGAGTAACAAGCCAAACGACTTACACCCTTTGCGTCCTTGCCTCTAACCTTTATGCAGAATAGATGAACTCCTGACATATAGTGGGACACAAAGGCACAAAGCATTCTGGGAGGGGTGCTCCCTTATGACGAGCTTTAAAACACTAAAGGGGTTTAGTCTCGCTCCAACAGAAGGCACAGCAGGTGGAGACAGCAAACCTTTTGACCACTCAGCACCCCTGTCGTCCTCCTTTCATCCGTCCGAGCCTTTCTCTCCCTTTCACACCCTCTCACTGTCTTGTATTTCTTCATCTGCTCTCCCTCACATAAAACCCTCGTTTGGGATACATTAAAGTTCTGCAGATAATCTTCACCATCACACACAATGAGTGACAAGGACAGATTGCCACCTATTGGTAATAACTCGTCATAGGTGGTAGATGAGATACTGTGAAGACATCATGTCTGATATATTTGGTATCATTATAGGTATTTATAAGATTATGCTTATATACATTTACAAATGTTTGTTTCCTAGGTTTTTCTGATTATCTTCCTTTCTTATTTAAGAACTATCTCAGCTGGGACCACACAGATTGCACAGATTGCAGATCACTTCTCTTCAAACAGTTCTTTGTGTTTGCAAGC